>NC_056527.1:11927958-11974451 GCF_019175285.1 Sceloporus undulatus | reverse complement strand
GTCAACATAAAGCCCAATGGGAGGATTCCATGCAAACATAAAGCCCAATGGGAGGATTCCATGTCAACATAAAGCCCAATGGGAGGATTCCATGCAAACATAAAGCCCAATGGGAGGATTCCATGTCAACATAAATCCAGCCTGGGAAGCTGACTAGAATATACCTTTCCCCAACCTGGTCCAGCCCAGAGCTATTGGACTGCAAATGATAGAAACTGCAGCCTAACACATCTGGACTGTGCCAGATTGGGGGAAGACTACTGTAGCAGAAGCCATTACCCAAAAGCAATTTGCTCTTAAGCTTAAAAACATGCAAGTTCAAAATGAGATTAGCCCTTACTAAACCAAGGAAGTATCTTCAAAGGAGTAATGAAAGCAACATGCACTGACATTTCAATGAAATAGGCTCATTTTAGTCTTGTCTGTGATTTTTCAGTCAGTTTATGGATGCTACAATCCTTTAAATGTGGAATCATCAAAATCCTGGACAGTGCATAGTCCATTAAAATGGAGAGCAGGCTCTGGGTGATCTGAGTTCAAACACACCATAGAATGACCTTCAGGAAGCCATTGTCTCTAGGTTTTTCATTTTCTAACTGTAAAACAAGACTATTAATAGCCTGGAAGGCTGAGTAGTATAAGGATTATAGAGTCCTTTTCCAATTGGAAAGTGCTCTGGAAATGATAAATTATGAATGTTGGTTGACCTCAGTATTGGGGAAAATTGATAATGCCAAGGAAAATAGTAGTCACTGTTAAGGAAATATAGATGTACATAGTCCATGATCAATCATTATCTTTTTATGAAATACCAGTGCATTGTAATATGTGTGTGTGAGAGAGAGTGTGCGGGTGTGAAAAGCAATTTGGAGATCAGTTCATATATCAGAGCACACATTTACTTGATTGAGGCTATTAAGAGTTTTCAGTTCCTCTTTCCTTTTCCTCCTTGAGGTAATTTGCATGACTAACCACTGGAGATGTTGCCCTTCAACACCTGTGTGTTTCGAGCCCAGGTTAAATTATAAAAGAGATGGTAACATCTCTTTTGTCCATCAAGCTTTCATAAATCAACTGATTAATTTTCTGTGGATTTGATGTAATGGCATTTATGAGCACTGGCAAAGTCCTGTCCACTTAACTGATGCAATTAAAGCAGTGACTTGCTCTTATTATTATAATAATGGATTGAATGATGAGTAATTTATTTCTTTTCAGTGCAACCGACAAAAATAGATTATATTCATAGATGGTGCAAAGTATTTGGATCATGAAACTGCTGCCTCCTCATTTCCACCATTAGTTTAGATTTATCCTTTCCAGAGTAGTGGAATTCATTTTCAGCAGACGATCACCCATGATATCATCCCAAGAACCTAATGGAAAACTGTGTAGTGAAATCATGTAACATCCTACATAGGAACTGAATCTTTCAGCTAGAACAGCCGGATACAAACTTCTACCAAAAACATAAATACTGAAAAATGAATTATACCATGTAAATGAGACCTGTAGCAGCATTATAATATAGGGTGCACCCACACTGCAGAATTAAAGCAGTTTGACACCACTTTAACTGCCGTGACTCTTTCCTACAAAATCCTGGGATTAGTAGTTTGTAAAGGTATTCAGTCTGATCTGTGTTACTCAAACAATAGGTGAAGGAATTGGGAATCCCCACAGCTGTCAGTGATATTTCAATTGTTGGGAAAATTAGCGTGGATCGTGTGCACCAATATATACCAATACTAACTGGGAGGACTCCAGGTTTTGGGTGAATGTTGGACTACAGCTTTGGAGACCAAGGTTGGATTCCAAACTCAGCCATGAAACCCACTTGGTGACCTTGGGTAAGTCACATTCTCTCAGTCTCAGAGGATAGCAGTGGCAAACCACCTTTGGAGAAACTTGCCAATCGTATCTGACTTCAGAAACAAAGCAGGATTGGATTTGATTAGTGTTTGGATGGGAAACTAACAGAAAATTTCAGAGATCTCCAGGTAGGTATGGGAAATAAAGCTGTTGCATACTCCCCAAACAGGGATAGTCCCAATTAATCCCCTGTCATCCCACTCTTTCAGCTGTTTTTAAAATGTCCCAGTTTCTCCTCCTTCTTCCCACTTTCCCCCTTTGTCATTCACTTACCTCAATTGCTGCAAACCAAGTTCAAAGTATGGACATTGTTGCACTTGATTAACTTCAGGAAGCAGGGAGAGAAGAGAAGAGGGAGTGGAGTCTTGTTCTTCCCTGAATCCCTGTAGCCTCAGACAAAACATTGTAGCCTCTCCTAGCTTGTGTCTTTTTCTCATTATTTTCTTTTGCCATCTTGACCATCCTCTGATGTTCCCTGGCCACACACGCACTGGTTTTTATCTGTGAAATGTTGGAGGGTATGCTGTTTTCAGTTACAGGTGACAATATGGTGCTGGAGCAACCAAGTGTCTGACCCAGTATAAGGCAGTTATCTATGTTACCCACATTCCCCTATGCTATCCACATCTTACTCACAGTTTCATTCTGTTTAGCCATTCCATTGATGAACTCGTTGCATAGGAGTGGGGGGGGGGTGCTAAATGTCATTTTTAGCTGTGGTCTTCTGCACCTATGCCACCCATACTGACATGTATCTCAGCCAACAGAAGTAGGTTTGTTGGTGGATGGGGGTGGCGGCAGATGAGAGGCACCATAGTAAGGAAAAGTATTAAAAAATTGGATTCTGACCATAGAAAAGGTGATTATTGTATAATGATACAATTAATTTATTAGAATATTTTAAGCTGGGTTCAGATTTGGAGAAGACCAGGGGCTTAAGGTAATGAAAGACTAATTAATTTCAGTGGGTCTACTCCAAGTATGACTGTATCTGTAACATCAGATATGTTAATGATGCAATATATGATAACTACAATGATAGAATTATAATGATATAATATGCTTTATTCATGAACTGTGGAACTTTTTAATATTAAAGGTCAAGTTGATGGATGAAAGGTGTATTCCAGCTCCATTCCTACTGATTTTAGTGGAAGTAATAGGCATTTGTTCAGTTCTTCCCAATGTGCCCCCTGAGCATGTCAACTGAGACATAAGCTTTGTGACAGGTAGAAATTAAACCATTGACTTTTCCTTAATAGTAATGCAGAAAGGAAACTTTCACTTGACATCCTACCTCTTTGGCAATTCTGGGTTAAAGATCAGATTGCATTTTTAAAAACAAATATATTTTGTTGGATAAATTAATTTCAAAACCAAGATTGCCTATGAGGCCACCCAGGATCATCTTCTTTGACTTTGTTGTTACTTTAATGTCCTTACTGAAAAACATGAATACACATAGTGCAGTGGTTTGAGAGCTGGACTAAAGGTATATTTATACTGCAGAAATAATATAGTTTGACATCATTTTAATGTAGTTTGACATCATTTTAACTCCATCCTACAGAATCCTGCTTTTGTGAGGCACCAGCACTCTTTGGCAGAGAAGGCTAAAGACCTTGTAAAGCTACAAATCCCAGAATTCCATAGGATAGAGCTACAGCACTTAAAGTGGTAACAAGTTGAATTATTTCTACAGTGTAGCTGCACCCTGAGACTTTGGGAGACTCAGGGATGCAACCCCCATTCAGCCATGGAAACCCACACTCTCTCAACCTGAAAGCAAGACAATGCCAAATCTCATCTGCCAATAAAGGCCTACAAATGGACCCTAGAGAAAATCAAGCCTGAACTTTCTCTAGAAGTTCATCAATTGATGAAACTGAAGCTACTGTATTATTGGAAGATGCCATGACATGGAGCATCGAGTTCAAAATATAGGAAAAACATCTAAACATTAGGATGAACTTCCTGGCAGTGAGAGCTATTCAACAGTGGAGCACTCTGCATTGGAAGGTGGTGGAGTCTCCTTCTTTGGAGGCTTTTAAACAGAGGCTGGTGGCCACCTTTCACAGGAAGTGCTTTGACTGTGTGTTCCTGCATGGCAGAGAGAATGGACTGGATGGCTTTTAGGGTCTCTTCCAACTCTAGGATTCCATGATTCATTAGAAAGGATAATGATGGGGAAAGTCACAGTAGGACAGAAGGAAGACCACAGAACAAGTAGATTAATTCAATCAAGGAAGCCACAGCCCTGGATTTGCAAGACCTGAACAGGAAAACAGATGAAAAGGGTTCTTGGAGGTCTGTCATTCATAGGGTCATCATAAGTCATAGTCGATTTGATAGAAAATAACAACAAAGAGTCCTTATAAGTCAGAGTCAACATGAAGTTACATACTATTTTTTTATGCTTCCAAGATATCCATGGCTGGGAAGAGAGGGGTGGTTGTCTTTTATCTTACCAAAAATCCTGCCAGATAGGCTAAACTGAAAAAGAGAGTTACCCATTCAGCTATACAGCTATGTGAGGATGATGCAGCTATATTTTCATGCCAGCCCCATGTCTTTCCATGGGGCTTGTATCAAAGATGAGCTGAGTGTATTGCATCCTTAGTCATTAAAATGTGTTAAGTGGCAACCACAGAGAGCTTTAATCCTGGTGGTGAGAATGAAGCAGAGTGCAAACCCCCTAAGGAACCAGACAAGAAAGTAAAGGCCTTTCGTTGCCAAGATTTAACTGCCATTTCTTTCCCATTACTGAAGAAAAACTTTTTCTCACACTGTTACCTTTTGACCTGATGCGACAGCTTGAGTAAGCACAGGGATTATATAGATATAGATACAGATACAGATATAAATAAAACAAACCTGAAAACAGCTTAGAATATTTGTCCTCTTTCCCCCCCTTCTTTTCTCCTGTACACTTGGTTTGTGTTTCTTCTTATAAGCTACTGACTTCTCAGCTACAGGCTATGACTTATCCCCTGACAATGCTAGTCCCTGTGATAAATTTTCAAAGTTGGACCTGGGGCTGTCTCTGTTGCTGGAATATCTAGGTTTTATGTCTTTCCTAGACTCATTTGAATTTAAATAAAAGTTGCATGGAGGAGGAGAAGACTGGCCCCACATGGAACAGGTTGAAATGGGACTTTACAGCTCTTTCTTCCTTGCTCCCCCCTCTCCTTTGCTCATGCTTCACTCTGTGTTGATAATACAACAAATATTTGTATCTCTATTACATCTGTGTTATAATATTCCTGCACTCTGCCTTGCATGTAGATTTTACGTGGGTCAAAAGGGATATCAATAATATAAAACTAAGGAAAACTACCAGGTTTTTCTGGTTTTTCCACAGGTGGGCACATGAATTGAAATGAAACACGTCACTATTGTATTCTGTTCCTATCTGATTGTCCAGCTGACCCACCAAAAAGCAATGTTCCACTGCCAAAAACAAGGGAAAGGGTAAAAAAGAGAATCAAACCTTAAAGCAAGTGCTAGAGGGTGAATGTGTGGGTTAAAAACAAGCAGTTGAAGAGCACGTATTGACAAAAAAAAAGAATCAATCTTTGTTCTTGGTGATCATGAATACCGATAAATTCACAATAAAAGTAAAATAGCAACTGGTGACTATTGACAAAGAAATTGACAACAGAGCCAGCATGTGGTAGTGGTTTGAGCATTGGGCTACAACTCTGGATACAGGGGTTCAAATCTTCTCTTAGCCATGAAAACACACTGGATGACCTTTGGCAAATCACACTCTCTCAGCCTCATAGAAAACCAAAGGCAAACCCCCTCTGAACAGATTTTGCCAAGAAAAACCCATGATGTGGCTTAGGGTTGCCATAAGTCGGAAATGATTTGAAGGCATACAACAACAATTGCAAAATTGTCAAACTCACTGAAAATTGATTAAAATCCTGAGCAATGCATTGCTAGTTTCACAAAGGAACAAAAAACATACCTGTCAGATTTTTTTTTCAAAGAAAGGATAATGGAGGATAATGGAGCAGAGGACAGAAAAGAGGAATTTCAGCACAGAATAAGCAAAGAGATAGTACAGGAATACCTGTTTAACCTAAACAAATATAAGTCTCCAGGACCAGATGAACTACATCCAAGGGTATTAAAAGAACTGGCAAATGTAATATCAGAGCCATTGGCAATAATCTTTGAGAAGTGCTGGAGAACAGGAGAGGTGCCAGCAGACTGGAGGAGGGCAAATGTTCCCATCTTCAAAAAGGGGAAGAAAGAGGATCCCAACAATTATCGTCCAGTTAGTCTGACATCAATACCAGGAAAGATTCTAGAGCAGATAATTAAACAAAGAGTCTGTGAACATCTAGAAAGCAATTCCATAATCACAAAACGTCAACACGGGTTTCAGAGAAAGAAGTCATGCCAGACAAACCTGATCTCTTTTTTTGATAAAATTACCAACTTGTTAGATGAAGGGAATGCTGTGGATATAGTATATCTTGATTTCAGTAAGGCCTTTGACAAAGTTCCCCATGATATTCTTGCAAACAAGCTTGTAAAATGTGGGCTAGACAAGGCAATTGTTACATGGATTTGTAATTGGTTGACTGACCGAAGCCAAAGGGTGCTCAACAATGGCTCCTTTTCATCCTGGAGAGAAGTGACCAGTGGGGTCCCACAGGGCTCTGTCCTGGGCCCAGTGTTATTCAACATCTTTATCAATGACTTGGAGGACAAAATTGGGGGCATACTTATCAAATTTGCAGATGACACCAAATTAGGGGGAGTAGCTAATACCCCAGAGGACAAGATCAAGATTCAAAATGACCTGAACAGACTAGAAAACTGGGCCATAGCTAACAAAATGAAATTCAGTACGGAGAAATGTAACGTACTGCACTTAGGGCGGAAAAACGAAAAGCACAGATATAGAATGGAGGACACTTGGCTGAATGAAACTACGTGTGAAAGGGATCTAGGCGTCCAAGTAGACCATAAGTTGAACATGAGTCAACAATGTGATGCGGCAGCTAACAAGGCCAATGCGATTTTAGGCTGCATCAATAGAAGTATAGTGTCAAGATCAAGGGAAGTCATAGTGCCACTATATTCTGCTCTGGTCAGGCCCCACCTGGAATATTGTGTCCAGTTCTGGGCACCACAATTCAAAAAGGACATTGAGAAACTGGAGCGTGTCCAAAGGAGGGCAACTAAAATGGTGAAAGGTCTGGAAACTATGCCCTACGAGGAATGACTTAGGGAGCTGGGGATGTTTAGCCTGGAGAAGAGAAGATTAAGAGGTGATATGATAGCCCTGTTTAATTATTTGAAGGGATGTCATATTGAGGAGGGAGCAAGCTTGTTTTCTGCTGCTCCAGAGACTAGGACCCGAAGCAATGGATGCAAACTGCAGGAAAGGAGATTCCACTTCAACATTAGGAGGAACTTCCTGACAGTAAGGGCTGTTTGACAGTGGAACAAACTCCCTCGGAGTGTAGTGGAGTCTCCCTCCTTGGAGGTCTTCAAGCAGAGGCTGGATGGCCATCTGTTGGGGATGCTTTAATTGTGATTTCCTGCATGGCAGAATGGGGTTGGACTGGATGGCCCTTGTGGTCTCTTCCAACTCTATGATTCTATGAAAGAGGTGTGGATAAAGTACATCAGCTTATCATTCTAGAGAACATCCATGTGACTTCAGATGATGACTAAACAAAATTGGACATTGTTACATTTGGGACAATGATTTTCCCCAAATCCCACCGCTAGCATGGTAAGTAGTTGGGAAGTCCTGAGAGCTGTAGTCTAGAGATGTAATGTTTCCAGGCCATGGTAAAATATATATAAGACAACAAGTCAACAAACTGGAATTCTGGGAGTTTGCAGACAAAAAACGTTTTGTCCCTCCAGAGCTGTTTAATTTGTATCTTAAGAGCTCTCTGCCACTCTGCTCACTTTGAGAAGCCAGCAGTGTCTTAAGGGATGTGGGCTGCACCTGCAGTGCAGACTTAATGCAGTCTGACACTGCTTTAATTGCCATGGCTCCATCCAATGGAATCTTGGGATTTGCAGTTTGTTGTGGCACCAGAGCTCTTGACAGAGAAAGCGAAATATCTGACAAAGCTACAAATCCCAGAATTCCATAGCATGGACCTGTTTCAGTTAAACCAGTGTTAAACTACATTATTTCTTCACTTCCACAGATGTATGACCATACTGGGAATTGTCACAATCTCTTACCCTCCAACTGTCCAAATCTGACAAGAATTGTCCTAATTAATTCTCTGTCATCCCATTTTTTCAGCTACTTCCAAAATATCCTGGTTTCTCTCTCCTTCTCAACTTTCCTCTATGGCTTTAACATACTTCAAAGACTGTTGACTTATTTCAAAAGGCAAAAGGAGTTTTCAATCAATTAACTCAGCAGGGGGGATAGAAAAGAAGAGAGATAGAATCTTGTCCCTTCCAATAGACAAGCAAAAGCAAACTGCTGCAACCTCTCCTTACATGTTCTTTGTTATCAATAATGTTTTTCACCATGACCACCCTCTGATGTTGCTTGGCCACATGTGTCCCTGTTTCCTTCTGTGAAATTTTGGAGGGTATGTAATCCTTCCTCACAAGCACAAAGGTGGTCCTGAGATTAATGGAGTTGTACAAATTATCCTCTCCTTTTGTTCATGAATTTGTTCCATTGGACTTTAGAGTTGTGTTTTGACAGGTGAGTAAAATAATTCTGCACAGATTTGCACCAAATAACCATCCAAATAGTTTTGGAACTGGTATGGCCCTCTATCCAAGGTGTAAAATGGCAGCTTCCGATGGCCCTTATCAGCAATTTGTGGTGACGTATTCAACAGTTCCAAGAAATGTAATATTGTGGGTGCCTAAAATTAAACTTGGATTTGCACTGATGTCATTCTGAAACTCAGCATCTGGCCTGTTGCAATAAGCTTGTTCCAAAATTCATGCTCAGCAATAAGAGAAAAACATTTTGTTCAGCCTTTCTGTATTTCCTAAGCCGCTGGGACATTTATTATGCTGAATTCTGCTCGCATCTTACAGCATCTGTTTGTTAATGATGAAATGGAACTAATATTGCCTAATGAGGACAAAGCCTACAAACATAGCAAAGCAGATGGAAAACATTCCCTACTTAAAGAAATTATTGACTTAATTGGTTTTACATATAAGTCCTCTAAAGGTGAAAGTTTTCTTTAAAAAAAATTAAACCTGTTTAAGTAAAAAATAATAATCAGATAATGGAGTAAGTAATGGAGTAAGTCTAGTTGCTAGTCCCACTGATTAGTTGCTGGATAATGGATCAACGCATAAATCACAGTGATTCTATAGGTCTACTCTAGTTGGGACTAGCAATTAGATTTAGGCCTTTTGTAATTACTTGTGCATATATATCCATTTGGGGGAGAAGAATGGTTGTGGGCAGGGGTGTACCTGCACAAATGGAAAATTACCCCCCCCCCCAGCCCCATAGATTATTGCAGTAACTTAAAACCTGAGCATTTAGAAATTCAGTTTCAGCATCCAAAGAATGGGGCAGGCAGAGTTATCAAGGGAAGGCGAACACAGCACATATAAGTGTTCAAGATGTGAATGTGTTTCAGTGTCTCACTCTCTGAACTGCTAAAAATTTGCAACTGAAGAAAATTTCATGGGAACAGAATTCTTATTGGAGGGAAATGCTCTCATTTGGTCTTTCTCCCCATAGCTGCACAACTGGTTGTGTGGTGGGACACAATCCACCATCTTTCAATTGTTGGTTCAGGCACCCAAGAGGCTTTCCATGAGCTACAGTATAAAAAAATTAACTATGATTGGCAAATTGATCTAACAAGGTCCATAAATTTAGTAAAAGTTGTGGCTATGTGTTCTACTTTATGAAGGATAGTCCTCTGTTAGAAAGTATCCTATTAGAAGAGGTGAACAATCCCACGACGCATTCACACTACATAGTTATACCACTATGATTGCATTTGAACTTGCATGGTTTCATCCTAGGAAATCCTGGGATTTGCAGCATGTTGTTGTTATGTGCCTTCTAGTTGTTTCTAGCTACCATGGGGTCTTCTTGCCAAGATTTGGTCAGAGCAGGTTTGTTGTTGCCATCCTCTGAGGCTGAGAATGTATGACTTGGCCAAGTGGGGTTCCATGACTGAGTGGAGATTGGAACCCTGGTCTTCAAAGTCATAGTCCAACACTCAAACCACTACATCATACTGGCTCTCTTTGCAGTGTAGGAAGAGGTATATAGAATTCTCAACCAGGGAATGTTCTGAGATTCATAGTACTGTCGGCCCTCCTTATCCATGGATTTTTTAATGCATGGATTCAAGCATCTGTAGCTTGAAAATATTTTTAAAAACACTATAAATTCCAAATAGCAAACCTTGATTTTGCCATTTTATATAAGGGACACCATTTTTTATACCATTGTATTTAATGGGACTTGAGCATCCAGCGATTTTGTTATCCATGGGGGGGGGGTGTCTTGGAACCAAACCCCAGTGGGTAACAAGGGCTCACTGTATGTAGCCCTGGCAATTAAAATAGCATCATAGTATTATAACTGTGGAGTGTGAAAGTGCCTCAAATCTTGTTTAAATATAAATAACCATAAAGAAGGGACAATAGGGAGTTGGAGTTGGTGGCCATCCACAGCTGTGGTTACCGGTCAACCTAGACAGCAGGAGAAGCTGACACACAGGTCACCTGCTTCCACACTATGGCAAATTTATTGTATTTCTATTTAATGTATAGCAATTATTTCTCAATTTGCAGCCACATATATAAATGAGTGTGCAAACCAATGTGGTGTAGTGATTTGAGTGTTGGACTACAATTCTTGAGATCAGTGTTCAGTTCCCCACTGGAGCACAAAAACTCGCAGGGTGATCTTGGGCAATTCACACACTCTCACCCTTAGAGGCTGGCAATGGCAAACCCCCTCTGAAGAAACTTGCCAAGAAAACCCTATGATAGTGTCTCCATAAGTCAGAAATGACTTGGAGGCACAGAACAACAAACGATATGTCTGTCATATTTTGATTATCTATTTCCCCTTTTCCCTTGTGATGCAGAGATGGTCACCTGATGTTAAACCCATCTTCTTTCCTTGACTGGAAGGGAAATTCTTCAACATCTGTCAGAAAGGCCAGCTTTAATTGCTTAGAGCTGAGAATGTTGTTTAAGGAAGGAGGAAGCAGAACTTCTTTGGCAGGAAACTTTAACTGCAGACTTTTCATCTGAACTGTGTACCTACCTATTTTTGGCGACTAAAGGAGGGGAATGGCACAAAGAACAGCAAGCTGAGAAAAAGTCTGGAGACATCATCCTAAGCATCAAGGAAAAATCAGAGATGAAAGAAAATCAGAAAGTATTCAAGTTTGACTGCTGATGGTATATGGGAATTATATACTGATAGCATTGGTATTATAGGAATGGCACTCAACATACATCAATGGATCTACTAGGCTGAGTGAGAAAAGAAATTGAACCCCTGCCCACAAAAAAAAAAAACCCACAACCCTATGATGCCAACTGTATTTCCATTGGCTGCCCCTAGATTGTGGAATGACTTGCCAGGAGAGAATCGACAATTAAACATGCTGTCTGAATTTAAAAATGTATTAAAGACCTATCTCTTCTAGCAGGCCTACCCAATCAATTTTAAACTCTGAGTTTTTAAAATTGGTACAGTGGACCCTTGGTATCAGCTGGGATTTAGTTCCAGGATACCCCATGGATACCAAATTTTGTGGATGGTCAAGCCCCATTAGATACAATGAGATCGTAAAATGGTGTCCCTTATATAAAATGGCCTTGCTCTGCAAAATTTATATATTTTTCCCCAGGATATTTTCAAGCCATGGATGGCTGAATCCATGGATAAAGAATCCATGGATATGGAGGGCCAACTGTATATTTTTAATGTTATGTTTGGATTATTTTAATGTGCCTTATGTTTATGTGTTTTAACCTATGTGTTTAAATGGCGAGTAAGAAATTTTTTTAAATCTAGTATTTATTTATTTAGAGCTGGAAAAATCCTTTTTGGATCCCAAGTCCTATTACAGTATACCACTCCCACTCCCACAGTGGCCAAGATGGCTGAGGAATCCTAGGAGTAGTACTCCAAAAAGTAACTTTTCCAAACTGTGATGAAAGCATAACATAGGCAAGACAACAAATGCTAAAAAGGGGAAGTGGAAAAATTGAAGTATGCAGTCGTCATGTCACTATGCATTGCTATATTGGTGATGGAAGAGAGATCCGGTTAGAAACCACTGTTCATGATAAATTGGATTCGGATCCATTCTTGTTTTTGTTAAATTTGTATTAACAACTCGCTTATATGCCAGCATGAAAGTATCTCCTACATGATTGTACCCATGAGACTGCATGATGCTAAATATTTGAAAACATCAGCCCCTTTTATATTACTAAATCAGAAAATAAACTAGATGAATATAGCAATATTCTGCTGAAGCAGCAACAACAAGACCCAAGGAAGGAAGACAAAATTCCAAACAAATTTTAAAGGGGAAAACTGAAAGAATTGTCTTATTGAGTATTTGCAAAACAAGGCACACTTTTCAAACAGCATGAATCATCTGTTTTTAATATGCTGAGATTACTTCTTTCTGATACATAGAATGCTGAATTTTGAAAAATAATCTTTATTGTCTGTATTGTTTTCATTTTCAGAAAGAATAATAACATTCAGAGAATGATCCAAAAATGTCAATCATGGAATGGTTCAGAAAAAGAGGATGTGTATGAAAATAAACACATTCATCTGAACCAACAATAGTGAGGCAATCTTATTCTTGGTAACACATACAGGTTTGAGAACTTGTTGCTGGACTTCAACTTCCACACTTCTCTACTACTGGCTATGCTGCTAAGACTCATTGGAGTTGCAGTTCAATAGTATGGGGAGGACCACATGTCCCCAGCTCTGCCATAGACAATAGCAATAATCAGTGTAAAATCTTCAGCAGGTCTGTGGAATTAACCATAGGCTTGGGACCCCAAGTAAGGAGATGATAAATGGTGGAAACACTGAGGCCCAGCAATTAACTTTGTTAACAGCTAAGACTTAACCAGATGACAACCTAAGAAATGTAGGTACCTTAGTTGGGTGGTAGACAATATTTAGTCATCCAGATGTTTTGGAACTCCATTTCCATAAGCTTTTGCCAGTAGAGAGCATGGTTGGGGTTAGGGAGTTGCAGTCTCAAAACATCTGGATAAGATCCCAGGTTGTCTACCTCTGTGTCAATGAGAAGGAATGCAGCAAAGAGCTCAATCCTCCAGATGAAGATAAAGAGATGCATTGGACAAGTATGCAGACAATTGTATATTCAGTAGGAGAATGTGTTGGTTTTTCTGTTGAGTGAAACCAGGCTTCTTAAAATTTCCAACTGAATGTAATGACAAACAATTGGGTCCAACTGAATGGTAATATCTGTTGTCCACACCCAAAGTCATCTAAGCCTAAGCTTGTAAATGGTCACCTTTCTTGGACACAAAATACAAAGTTAGGAGGACTGTAACACAATTGTGGGGTTATTGTTCCTTTAATGATCCACTCCTGCCATATGTTTAGCAGTGATATAATTGACTCTGCAGTGCTTAGTCTTCTATAGATTTTGGAACAGCTGTTGGCAGGACTCAGTCATCATGGATTCTAGATAATTGGAGGTCTCCATCTGTTGTGGAGAGGCCACTGTGACCAACTGTGTCAGCGATTTAATAAATAAAGGCCTGATCCTGTTTCCACTGAAAAATCAATGGTGCATATTGTCATACAGGTATGATGGCTACAGAGACCAATTCTGCGCTTTCAACTATGATATCCAGACTGACTATGAAATGTCTAGCTTTGAGTCAAATGCAGCTGTCAGGGCTAGAATGAAGCCAATGGCGGTATCACTTTCGTTAGAGCACTAATTTACCCCACTGATGAGCATGAATATTATATTTTTAGTGGGGGGGGGGGGGAAACCTAGGCTGTGTTCGATTTATGGCATTAAAGTTTGTTTTCCCAGAGCCTGGAAAATGTTAATCTTTGGACTACACTTCCTAGGATCCCTGTGGGATTTTGGGTGTTGTAGTCCAAGAAGTAACATTTTCAGCATCTGGATGTTACAACAGTGATATTTCTTGTGTGTTCCCATCAACCCATTCTCCATAAATTCTGGTGCTTGAATCTCATCCTACTTTGCTTCTCCCTCCTTATCTTTAACAATTACATGGCAGGGCAGGTACAATATGGTCCTCACCATGCTAGGAATGACTGTATCTGTTTACCATGGCTGGTGAAAATGGAGGAGAATTTTCTTCTAGATTCTTCTGGAAGAACTTACAGTGTTTTCCAATTACTTCATATCTGGAAATGAATGAACTTGATATTTGTGAGGAAAAACATGTGAATATGGGAGGATGAAAAAGTGTTAGATTTCCTCGTCTCTGACTTAAAATGTTGCCTTCAGAAGGCTGTATTGAAGAGAAAACAGATTTATGAACACAACTAGTATATTCATTTTGTTGGTGTTTTTCTTTAAAAAAAAAAACAAAACCCTTTTACACCCTGGGAGCAGAGCTCATATGCCATGAATTCATAACATTTTTGGAGAGTGCATGACATTTCAGAAACTGGCTGACTTTATTTGTGTCGCACGTGGGTGAGTTTTTGCTCATAACCTTGCTATGTCTGAGCAAGAAATGCCAGGAGAAACAGCATGGGGGTGACAGACAGCATTTCAGTGGCAGAATCTGCAGTTCAGACATGGCAGTTCCAAGGGGTGTTAAGAAAAAGTGAGCAAATTAATGTTGGAAAAATCCTGTCTAAAGCCATCTAGAGCTGGGGAAGGTTCATTCTTGGGACTGTAATTCCCACCTACCCCCAGACAACAAGACCCCCAAAAGTGATTTTTTCCAAGATCTGCCTTGGCAGATCTTTTCTATTACAAAAACAGAATCTGTCATGTTCAAGACGAGATAGTGCAACTGGGGGGGGGGGGGCATAAGACACCCTAAACCTGGATTTTTGATCATGATGAAAGTAGATTACCTATGTGAAGAGTAGTTCTCATAATTCTTAGGAAAAACCATTGTAATGTTTCCAGCAGATCCATTTTTGATCTGACCAGGTTTGTTACAATGTTCTTGACCAAATTTAGGAAGTCCACCTGTAAGAGCTGGCTTGTAGGCTCAGATAAAGACAGTTCTAAAGAATTACAGTATATAGCCTGCAACTTTTTAAGTATCTGAGGACATAAGGTTATCAGACTAAAAACTGGAGAGGGCCCCTGGGCCTTTAACAATAATGTCTGCCTGCCTGCTTGCCTGTTGTGTACCTTCAAGTCATATCTGACTCATGGTGAACTTCTCATGGGATTATCTTGGTAATATTTGTTCAGAGGAGATTTGTCATTGCCTTCTCTGTCTGAGAATACCCCTCCTTAAAACTGCCAATCCCAGAATGCAACAGGAGGCAGCTAGAGGAGTCAAAGTGGAATAGTAGCACTTTAAGAGTATAGTGTGATAAACATCCAAGAAAGCTCATGTATTTTTTATATTCTTTTAGATTTCTTTAGCTGACCAAAAGGTTGCCAAGTTTGCTCACAATCACCGAATATCAGTATTATATGTTTAATAAGAAAAAAAATGAATTGGGAAAATACACAGCTGAATTTTTGCTTCTGGAACAAATCCATTAGATAGCCACATGTGAGCAGTGCTCAGTCTCTGTAATAATATAGTATTGGTTGGCTACATTTTATCTGTAATTAAATTAATAAATTTAATTGTATTTTTATATTGTTGTTATTTTATATTCATAGTGCTGTAATCCACTTTGATTCCTTGAGAAAAGTTGAATATAAATAAATGCTGTTGTTGTTGTTGTTGTTGTTATTATTATTATTATCTGGTCATGCAATCCATTCTTGGAGCATGTGCCATGCACCACCTATTTCTGTGCATCTTCAGTACAATGCAGGGATTGCCTTAACTTTGGCCAAGAATGTAATACTTGGGAAGCAAAAGTGCATGCTTTCTTATGTTCATAATTTAAAATATATATTATTGCTGAATCCTCTTTGATCTTATGCATACATAAATTCCCCTACAGAGCTGGTTGGACACACTTGTTTGACCTGAAACATCTACATTTAGTATATGGTTGTGGAAGTGGAGGTTCACATGCAATGTCATTGCACATTGATGTACATTATGCATGGCTGCACACTGTGCATGGATGCATATTTGATTGTGCATTTAGTTACTCGTTGAAAGTCTTATTTCAGTTACACAGTGTTGCCATTCATCTTAAGGGCTGTGTAGAACGATTAAGGTGTAACTTCACATGTAAAGATATGCTATGCTATTGGATCTCAGCCCTTGTATTTCACATGGCCAGTCACAACAATAAACAACCAAAGCACCCCTGGAAGATGGCCATCCAACCTCTTTTTAAAGACCTCCGAAAAGGTCGACCACTTTCTTTGGCTGTCTATTCCACTGTTGAACATCCCGTACTGTCAGGAAATTCTTCCTAATGTTTAGATGGATCCCCCCCCCCCCGTTGGTTTATATCTTAATCTCTGGAACAGCAGAAAACAAAGCTGTCCTATCTCCCACCTGATGTCCCTTCAAATATTTAAAGATGGCTATCATATCACTTCTCAGTCTTATCTTCTCCAAGCTAAACATACCCAACTGTCTAAGCTGATTCTCACAAGGCTTGGTGTCCAGTCATTTTACCATCTTGCTTGTCCTCCTCTGGATACATTCCATTTTGTAAATATCTTTCTTGAACTCTCATGCCCCAAAATAGATACAGTATTTCCAGCAAGGTGTAACCTAATTGAATAGAGTAGCACTGTTACCTCCCTTAATCTGAACAGTATACTTCTCTTGATGAAGCTTAGAATTAAAACATACCGTATTTTCCGGCATATAAGACAACTGGGCATATAAGACGACCTCCAACTTTTCCAGTTAAAATATAGAGTTTGGGATATACTCATCGTATAAGACTACCCCTCTTCCAACGTACACCAAATAAAAATATCAGATTTGATTTCAATATAATAATTTTAATTCAAATGCTTATGACATGCAGGTACTTAGCAGGAAAACTTGTTGTATACAAAGCCTGCTCCCCCCTTCACTTACACCTTTACCTCTATTCTTGCCCTGATATTTTGATTGTTTGTTTCCCGTCCCTACTCCTCTATCGATGTTTTAATTTTTATATGTAATATTTTAACTTGTAATTTACTGTCTTTTACCTGTAAGCCGCCTTGATCACATTGTGGAAAGGCGGGGTATAAATAAAGATTATTATTATTATTATTATTATTATTTACGGTGAGGCGCCCCCTCACCTCATCATCGGGACTGTGTTAAGTGACTTATTTCCACGAATCCTGGTGAATGGGTTTTCCTCTACTGTATTTGTATAGTGCCACCCTTGCTGCTTTCATACAGTCGCCACATATGGTGGGGATGCGGCCACAGCCATTTTTGAGATCCCTCCACCATAAGCAGTGACCGCAGATTCTCCAGTCCGGCTCAGAAGTTTCAGCACTCACCCTATAAGACGACACCCGGAGTATAAGACGACCCCGACTTTTGAGAAGATTTTCCTGGGTTAAAAATTAGTCTTATACGCCAGAAAATACAGTACTTTTTTTGGCACCCCTGACAGATGGTCGTCCAGCCTCTATTTAAAAACCTCCAAAGAAGGAAACTTAACAACACTCTAAGGAACTGTGTTCTGCTGTCAAATAGCTCTTACTGTCAAGAAGTTCTTCCTAATGTTGAGGTGGAATCTCTTTTCCTGTAGTTTGTATCCATTGCTCTGGATTTTACTCTCTGGAGCAGCAGAAAACAAGCTTGCTCCATCCTCAATATTATATTGTGGAGAGAACACAGGCAGATTAAAACCTTGGCACTAACAAATGTTATTGAAGCCAGGAAAAGGTGGAGGCTGCTCCCAAGAGTGAGTATATAAGAGGGAGGAGTGGGTTTGAAAGGAGTTTTGATATTTTTGGCACCCTGAGGAGTGCAGATCCATTAAGGCTAGGTTAGACTGCTGTGAGGGGCAATTAGAAAGGATTTGAGGTACCCAAGAAAGGGACAAAGAGTGTCCTTAATTATATTATTGTAGTGTCTTGCAGGAGACATACTGTTTGGTGACTAGAGGAGTCACAGGTAACCAGAAGGGTTATAAGATACAAAAGTTTAATAAAGGTTCTGTGAGAACTTAGTCTGTAAGGAAACATATATAAAGCTATTGAGAAACAATTACAAAAACAAGCTAAAGGAACTGTTAAACTGTGTAACTAATTAAGTATTTATACACCGTATCTATTGTAAACACCATCCACTAAGAGACATACTGTATTCCGCCTGACTTGTAAATAAATTTATTACTTTTTTTTTCAACAAACAGCTGTCTGAAATAATTTCAGAAATGCATTAAAATGCTACCAACATTGAGAAAAGTCTTTTAGGTTTGGGACACATTAGATAGTGGGTGTGTGGCTGCCAAAGAATAGTTGATGTTAAGCTGGGGGAAATTTGAAACCCAGAGTGCTGGCATCTAGAGAGAGTTATAGTGCAGGAGACACTTAAGAAAATCCCAGATTTGAGTCTTGCAGTGAAGAATTGGTGGGATAGTGGCCACCACCTTCACAGACATCCCTTCAAATATTTAAACAGGGCTATCATATCACCTCTTAATCTTCTCTTCTCTAGGCTAAACATAACCAGCTTCCTAAGCTGCTCCTCATAGGGCACTGTTCTAGATCTTGCACCACTTTGGTTGCCCTCCTCTGGACATGCTCCAGTTTGTCCACATCCTTTTTGAATTGTGGTGCTCAGAACTGGATCCAGGATTTCAAGTGAGACCTGGCCAAAGCAGAATAGAATGGCACTATTACTTCCCTTGATCTATTCTAGACTCTCTACATCTATTGATGCAGCCTAGAATTGCATTGACTTTTTTAGCTGCCACGTCACACTGTTAATGCATATTCAACTTGTGATCTGTTAAATCTCTTTCACATGTACTGTTGTCAAAACAGGTGTTCCCCATCCTATATCTGTGTATTTTATTTTTTTTGCTGTAAGTGTAGTACCTTACATTTCTCCTTGTTGAAATTCATCTTGTTAGTTTTGGCCCAGTTTTCTAATCAATTAAGGTCATTTTGGATTTTGATCCTGTCCTCTGGGGTATTAGCTACTTCTCTTAATTTGGTGTCATCTGCAAATTTTATAAGCATGCCCCTTTTTTTCCATCCAAGTCATTGATAAAGATACTGAATAGCACTGGGCCCAGGACAAAACCCTATGACACTCCACTGGTCACTTCTCTACAGGATGAAGAGGAGCATGTTGACTCATGTTTAGCTTGTTGCCTACTATCTCTTCAAAGGTGTCCACTGTTGATGCAAGTCCAAATACAAGATACATCTAACAAAGTTATTTTGGTCCATGAAACAAAAATGTCTTCAAGCACATCTCCCTACCTTCACACTGTCAGTAAGAATATAATAATTGCCAGGTAACTATTTGCTGCCCTTTCATGACATCCTCAGTCTGCTGTTTAATGGTAGGTCTGGTCGTGATATTTCAAATGAATTGTTTTTATGCAGTCATCTTTTTTCCTCTCTGAGACTGAGACTGAAAAATGTCAACTTTTCAAAGTAACAAAAGACATGTATCTGCCAAGAGACATGAATCTTCACAGTCCAGCACAATTCACAATCATCATGCCAGTTAATGTTTTTGGCACTCTGTTGTCCAAGCATGTGAGTTTTCAATGGCTGGCTTGTTGCAGAGTTGGGTCACCACAACTCCTACAGGTTATGGGAATTGTGCAGATACAAAGGAAGAGTATTGAGAAGGAGAGAGACTGTGGCATTTTTATTGCTCTTCTCAAACATTGCAATAGGGACAGGAGGTTGCTGAGCAATAGAGGAAAAACAATGACACTCTGGTTCTCAAACAAATTGGGAAAATTTAAACAAAATCCTTCATTGTCTAGAGGGGAAGGTAAACTGATGGATTTATTAAAATTATGCTTACTCCCTGTTTGAATTATGTGTGCCCAAGGAAACTAACCTAAAAGAAAACAATAACAGCAACAGCATAGAAACAACATGTTTGCTGTGGTTAGGGATTCACTGTGGTGTAGTGGTTAGAGTGGTGAATCGGGACTTGGGAGATCTGAGTTCTAATCCTCATTGAGCCATGACATTGATTAGGTGACCTTGGGCTAGTCAATCTTGCTTAGCTTGTCTTGCCACACAGGACTATTGTAAGGTTAAAGCAGAGAGGAAGAGAGCCATTTTTTTTCCATCTTGAGCTCACTGAAGCTCAATGAAGGAATGGCAGAAGATAAATGTAATGAATAAGGGCTTTTTTTAACAACACCTGTATGTTTTAATTAGATTAGATTAATTTAGATAAGATTAGGCTATGAGAACTGTGGTCCAAAAAGTAATTTCTCCTGTGCGATCCAACTGACCCAATTTGGCAGGGATAGTCCTGATTGATCTTCATTTATCCCATTTTTTCAGCTGCTTTCAAAATGTCCCAGTTTCCCTCTCCTCTTCCCACTTCCTGCTTTGTCCTCAGCTTACTTCAATTGCAGAAGACTAAGGAGTTTATCCCATGGCTTAATAAATCAATTTACCTCTATCCCGTTTAAAGCTTAATTCAGGCAGCATCCCAATGTTATCAGAAGGCTTTTGCCACCTAAATCCAGCCCGGGTCCATCCCCACTTCCATGAGCACTCCAGATGCCATTTTCTTAAGCTAGAAAATTCCCGGATCCGAAAAGAGCCACAAGGAGCACTCCTGAAAGCGGGGATGGACACGGGCTATATTCAGGTTGCAAATTCAGTGGCAAAAACCTTCTGATAACATCAGGATGCCGCCCAAATTAAGCTTTAAACTGGATAGAGGTAAATTGATTTATTAAGCTAAGTTCAAAGTGCAAAAGTAGTTTGCACTCAGGTAACCCAGCAGAGGGGAGAGGAAAGGAGGGGTGGAATTGCCCTTCTCAGTAGGCTCAGGTAAAAGCAAATTGCTGCAGCCGCTCCTAGCATGTGTGTTTTTCCTCATTAATAATGTTTGCCATCTTTACTACACCCTGACATTGCTTGGCCACACATTTTCTAGTTTTCATATGTGAAGGGTTGGAGGATATGATATCCAAACTCTGATAATAGGCATGCTGAAGTAGATTAAGGGTGTGTTCCCACTATGACTTAAAACGAATCACTGATCAGGTTATATGACTGTTGTTACCATTTGAAACTGGTTCCGATCCTACTTTGTTCAATTTCTTTTGCAATAAAGTGAGGCAAACACACACACAAAACAGTTTTTCCAGACACTAGTTTCCTAGCAGTTCTTTTGAAAAGAATCGATTCCAAAGCGAGTTCAACAAGTGGGAATGATGGATCTGAATCACATCATTCTGGAGGGGAGGCAGAGGGGTATTTACAATCCCTCCTCACTTTTTGGTAGATCCACCATTCCCCCCCCCAGCGCTGCGATTGGGCTTGTGGTGTGACCTATGGGAGCATGATTTTTTTAAAAAAAATTAATAGAGCATTCCATTAGAAAAATGGTCTCACCTACAAATATCTTTATTGGGAAAAATTGCAATTATAAAATTGTGTATACTTCCAAAAATATTATTTCTATTCCAAAACTTACCAATTGTAACTAATGACAAAATTTTTAATCATTGGAAAAAAAGACCTGACTAAATTTATCTGGGCAGGTAAAAAATCAAGAATCAACTGGAAATCCCCAACTGATGATAAAGAACGTGGGGGGTTTGGTCTTCCGGACTTTAAATTATATTATCATGCATGTAATCTTGATTGGTTAATAGATTGGATATGTTTAGAAAAGGAAAAATTACTAAATTAATTTTTTTAAACAAAATTGTATTAATTTAAAAGAAACTACATATTCACATATCTTGACATAAATTTACAAACGTACATTGGACAAAATACAACACAGCACACATTTTAACCTCCTGATGTTAAGGTTCACTAGTCTGTGATATTTCGTTAAACTTGATCATTAATACATTTGTATAATAGTGTAAATTTCTATATGCCGTTTACTTTCTTGTATACTAATAAACTATATTATTCTTATCAACAATAAATTTTATTCTGCCAAATATGTATCAACAGTATATTCCTTGTTCATTTTTCCCTACTTTGTTCAACATATGAATTTATCTATTTTCCTTTCATCTTTTACAAATTCTATTAATGGTATCCAATTTTTTTCCCAAATATTCTGATCATTTTTTCTGATTAAACAGGTAAGCTTGTCCATTTCAAAGTAGATCATCAATTTTGAAAACCAATCATTCCAAAAATTACTAAATTTAGAGGGATTTAATAAAATTTACGGTTGGCATGCCTACTTATGGTAAGGAAAACTGGAATGCAATAAGCAATTTGAAGATCATATTGTGAGAAGGTCACTGTTAAGAGTATGGAAAATCTATAACAGAAAACTATACAGAAGTATACCTGATTGGGTGTCACCACATGAAGCTTTTCTGAGAAATATGAGATTAGAAAATAGAAATTGGATAAGATATAAGGAAATTGTGAAACAAGTAGACAGCGAAAGTGTAATGAAATCTAAAGAAGAACTTGAAAAAGAGGGGATTAAACTACAATGGTTCCCGTATCGTCAACTTTTGGCAAGATTTAAAACAGATAAAATACAATTCGGAATAGGATTGGATGATACAGAATTTGGTGAAATAATAAAAAAACAAAGATAAGAAAGGGAGAATATCTAGGCTATATAAAATGTGTTTAAAACTAGAATTGGAATCAGATCAAATTAAACATTGTATGATAAAATGGGCAAGAGATATAGGGCACACGATTAACTTGGAAAAGTGGGAAAGAACATGGGGTAAGGACGCCAAATTTTCAATTTGTACAGATATAAAAGAGAATCTGATGAAAATGATACACCGGTGGTATCTTACCCCGTGTAGATTAGGGAAAATATATAAAAATAGCAAGGCAAACTGTTGGAAATATAAAGAGGGGGTCGGTAACTTCTTCCACATGTGGTGGTCATGTCCCAAGCTGAAGAAATTCTGGAATTCGGTACGGAAAATCATCCAAAATATTTATAATATTGAAATAAGTCTTGAGCCTGAACTTTTCCTCTTGAATATGGTTGATAATCAAGAAATTTGGAAGTATCTCAAACAAGTACTCTATTTGCTAACCACTGCGAGAATGACAATTGCGCAATACTGGCGCTCGGAAGAAATCCCACCAATCGATATGTGGCTACAAAAATCCTTTACAATAATAGAAATGGGCAAAATTACCATGGACTTAAAGGATGACGTTCAGGAAAAGAAACAAACATGGGAGTCGTTTCTGGAATACTGTAAAAAAAGATGGCACCTCTCTTAGGATTAAACAACTTCCTCTACATCTAATGTTTAGAAAAGTTCTGAAATCCACTCTCTCTTCCTATATTGCATAATGTAAAGAGAAGTAATGAACATAAATTATGGTCTTTATCTGTAAATACAACAAATCTAGTCGTGCGGTGTTAGTTAACGAAGTAAATACTGATAACAAATAGGGGTTCATAAATAAGTAGTGCTATTAGCAATATATGAGTCATAAAGGATATTGATATTACTCGGGGGCCGGGGGAGAATTTTGATGTAATGAAGGAAATAGAATGATGTATGATGTGGATATGGGGATTTTATTGAATGTACAATCTCAATAAAGAATAGTTATTAAAAAAAATTAATAGAGGATTCGATTCATTAATTTTACAAGTATTTGCAATCAGTGAGGCAAGTAGTTGCAAAACCACTGAATCGAATCTTCTATCAATTTAGTTGATATATATATATATATATATACACACACACACACACACACACTGCTACCTCGGGTTACGAAATTAATTCGTTCCGCCATTCCTTTCGTAACCCGAAAATTTCGTAACCCGAAAAGGCTTTCCGTTAGCACTGGAAAGCCTATAGCTGCACTTTGCAGCATTTGAATTTCGCGCCGAAATGAATTTCGTAACCCGAAAAATATTTCGTAACCCGAAACAGTTTTTCCCAATCCAACTTTTTCGTATCCCGGAAATTTCGTAACCCGATCATTTCGTATCCCGAGGCACCAGTGTATATATATATATTGTTCCGAAGCTAGGCTGCCGCTTATGTCACTGATGACACACAGATGATTGACATGCATTTTGAAGTGGCGCAAACTTGTGGGGATGACTATTGTGCCAAAAAAGAAGTGATTATAAGGGGATAATGAAAAGATCCACTTTCACAGTGGGAACGACAGACCTTTTGGAATCAATTTACCTACACAGACTGAAGGCGAATTGCAAACTGGTTAAAATGTAAGTGGGAATGAGCCCAAAGAGAAGCTCTGGATACATTGAAGCCAGAGTCTCCTTCCTGTGTTTCCTTCCTATTTTGAGAATGAAAATCATGAATTGCTGCTGACATTAAAGAAAAGACGAAAAATGCTAACACCTTGCACTCTGTGTGGCTTTATATGTGACACTTCTTCTGCTAAAAATTCTTGCCAACAAGGTCATTCATTAGAGTGATGGATATTTCAAGACATATCACTGCCTTTTGTTTGTTTGTTTGTTTTAGAACATATAAGCCACATAATTATCCAAAACAGAATATAAATTGAAAGCATAAAACAATATGATTTTAATTATGCAAACATTTAAAATAAATGCAGAAGCAGCTGTGTTCCATTCAGACTTCACAGTGGACCATAAAATAACCATTAAAACCAGTGAGTCAACATGCTAATTAGCTTAATTGCTGTTCACCGCTATGATCTTTGGAATAGCGGTATATAAATAAAACAAATTATTATTATTATGTCAATATGCCTGGGTAATTTTTAGAAAGCTTTCCTGTTGTAATGAAGATACAGCTAAATGGCCTTCTATATGGAGACAGTTCACATTTGAATCTCTGCAAAAAGGGAGGTTCTCTCTCTGGTCATTCAGTCTCACCTACAATGGTAGGGGTCTGGCTTAGAGGAAGGCCTCCAATGATGACTGTAAAGTCTGGGCAAAATTCACATGGTGACTAGCACTTAAGTTGTGCCCAGAAATGAGCCAGCAACAAGTATTGTTGTGAATTGGTGAGATGTTCTCTATAGCCAGTACCCCTTAGAAATACACCTGTGTACTAACTAAAGTTAGATGTTTAAATAAATCACATGTGGAAGAATGATACTAAATTAAAAGCCACTGCTCATTTAAGAACAAATGCTTTTGTAGTCATTAGTATCTTTGTTCACAGAAGAATATTTGTTCTATTCACAAAGGATTATTTTTGGCACATTTGGAAAAGTAGTATGCTCTCAAAGCTTCTTTTTTGGGGAATGATTAAACTGAAGCAATTGTTTGCCAATTAAATGCTTTACTTAGGATGTATTCTTGGAGGCTTTGTTGATTCATTCAGGCCTCCTTCTATCCTCCCCCACCCTTGTCTCTGATTTTAACTATGGCATCATGGGACCATTTCACAGGATGCTACTGTGTTGTGTTGTGAGAACAACAGAGGTTCACTGAAGGTCCTCATGGGCACTCTGACATCATGGGACCATCTCCCTCATTGGCACTGACACAGACATAAATTGTAAGGAAAGAAAATCTCTCCACAGTTACTATGCGACATCTTATCAGTAAGATTTTTTTTCCAGAATATTCTCTCTGTATGGTAACTGTGGGTTGGTGTTTGTCTATTCTTCACCAGCTGAGGCCTTTAGTTTTGTCTCTATGGTGTACATAAGGTCATCTTCCCACCCTATCGCAATTCCCCACTCCCAGTAATACCCCAGAAAGTCAAGTGGAAAGCAGAGAAAAGGAGTCTGTTTTGCCAAGCAAATGCTGACTGATAAAACGGGCTGTTTGTTAGAACAACTCAAAGTGCAAATAGCTGGGAGATTTACCCTCTCAAACAAAGCTAAGAGCAAGCAAATTCCCTTGAAGATGTACCTATGATCTGGACAGGAACACAGATAAAGATGAAGATGTCCGCAGATAAATGTGGCACTTTAGCTTCAAACATTTTCTGTTTTCTTGCTCAAATGAGCTCTACTGCATTTTTATATTTATTACTTTCTTGCTTAAAAGTATTTGTCAATTGCTTCTTCTCAAAGCTGGGCCAAACAAGAGATATAAAAACATTCTTTAAAACAAGAAGCTATGCAGCTACTTGCTGGGGATGCTCTAACTGGATTTCTTGTACCTGTGTTTTCATGAGTTTGCAAATTTTCTTTCTTTAAATATTGTGGGTTCCATTTGTTCCCTCCCCTCCTTCCCAGTCTCATGCAACATATCAGAAACTGCTTTTCACCAATTTCCACTGACCCTTCCTTATTATTGTTCAGGAATGTTTTAGTTAAAGTGCTAAAGTGCTTTAGCAATATTACACTAGTTAGGCATTTGTTTTAGTACCAACATCTCTCTTTCTCTCACTTGATCTCTGTTGACTCTGTGTCTTGGAAACAATAGCTGTGTTCGCTTGGCAGCAGCCATCTTTACTATTTCCAAGACAGTTGAAACACAGAGACAAGTACAAATATGTTTCATTTCAGAAAGTACTAGGTTAATTTAACCCACCTGGGGAGTGAATGTGTAAGTGCTCTAAGAGAATCAATGTGGTGTAGTGATTTGGTCATTGGACTTTGGAGACCAAGGTTTGAATCCCTGCTTGGTCACTGAGACCTATTGGGTGACCTTAGACAAGTTACAGACTCTCAGCCTCAGAGGAAAGCAAAACAATTCTGAACAATTCTTGTCATGAAAAACCCTGTACAGTGCTCCCTCGGGTTACAAAATTAATTCGTTCCGCGGCTAATTTCGTAACCCGAAAAACCTTCGTAACCCGAATTGCCATAGGCGCTAATGGAAAAAAAGCCGCGGCTCTGCCACGGCTCCATTGAAAACAGCGCCGGGGTTTTTTCGTAACCCGAAAAAACCTTCGTAAGCCGAAACAATAAATCCCTATGGGATTTTTTCGTATCCCGAAAAATTCGTAAGCTGGGTAATTCGTATCCCGGGGTACCACTGTAATAGGTTTGTCATAAGGTCACCATAGGTCAGGAATGACTTGAAGACATACAACGAATAAGGTACCCTACGTTTAAGGCTAGTTGTAAGACCAATTTGAAAAACCAAACCCAGGCAGAATAATACTGTTTTATCCCATCCTCAAAGTTCAACAGGGATGGCCAGAGGCCAAATGGTCCAGGATGAATAATAGTTAGGGCACTATCCCATCCCATCCCTAAAGAGGAAGAAAGCCAATAGCCAACTTCACCAATCTGCCATTTTTCATGTATTTCCCATTTTCAGTCAGCCAACATGGCTGATGAATGCTTGGGATGCTGGGGTTTGGAGTCCAACACATCTGCAGGATATGATGCTAATGTGGGTGATAGATGCCTGATAAGGATTCTAGAGCACCCACTAAAAAGAACAAAGGCACTTGTAAAGCTGTTACTGTGCATGAAGGCACCTTAGCTTTGAGACTCCTGGTAAAGAGTTCTTGTTTACTACTGTGTAGACATAACACCAAGATGCTGGATAGCACAGCCTCCTGCTGCTCCAGGCTGTTTTCACGTAAATGACAGATGTGTTTGTCCTTCTACTCTACATTTGTCATATGGCAAATGCAGAAAAAGGCTGGTTGTGTTGTAAGGTCTCACATACACACCTTCATTCTCTACCTCCTCCAATTTCATTCCTCTACATTATTTGTTGACTTTCCCCCATTTCCCATTAGCTTGTCAGAAAAACGGTGAAAGTGAAAGTTGGCAGGAGCTGCTTGAATGCCAGGCTTGGACATTTTCAAATCCATCAGGCTTTTGACAGAATGGTGCCTGTATCAGTGGCATGTTGTGTCACCCTCCTGATTTGTGGGCTGTTGCATTTCAAATTGGCACTTCCAAATCAACCCTTAAAAATTTGGATGTAGAAGAAGAATTGCTTCTTTGTGGGCTGACCTTTGTTGGAGGTTTTCATATAAAGACTGGATGGATATTTTTCAGGGATGCTTTTAGCAGGGGATAGATTGCTGCGCAGGAAGGGGGTTCTACTAAGTGGCCTTTGAGATACCTTCCAGTTCTTCAGTTCTGTATTTCTGTGCCTCCCTAGAGTTAGCTCTTGGCTCAGAAACTTGCCACTGAGATTTTCCCCAGATGGCTACTGGAAGTTTCAAGAGACACTTGTAATATATTGGCGTTATGGCAGTGTAACCGCCAGCTAGAATGGTGTAGTGCTTTGACTGTTGGGCTAAGACTCTGGGGATTACTACACACAGCTTTTAAACCCTGATTAGACCTAAAAAAAATTAACTTTGGTGATATTTATTATATGACACCACCTCCAGTCCATAGCTGCTGTTTCCCTTTTCATTGACAGGGAAAACTTGTCAATAGCCTTTCAGTTGTGTTATTCCCCAAATGGGAAATGTCACTACTGGGGCAGTTGCATATTGGCAATCGTATGGTGTCACATTCTCCGCCTGTCCAACTGTCTTCCCTTACTATTCCCTTGCTGTTCCCAGGCAACCTGATTGCCTTTATTATTATTTTTCTATTACTTTTCTTCTTCTTTTTTAAAACTTACATCTGAGTAGCAGAGCTCAGAATTATGTTAAAGCAAAATAAATAAAAATTAAAAATCAAAAGGTATGCTGGGTAAGACGCAGGGTAGCCAGGCAGGATTAAGGGGGGGAGTCAAGAGTGTGATGGTGATGGCAGCCCCACTTGCATGATTTTGGGTGCTCTGAACCCAGAATGTTTCTATGTTTAAAAAACTGACACAATTGCTGCAAGTGTGTGGCTTGTGGGGCAATCTCTTGGGATACAAAGCTTCAGTTCCTTTCCTGCTCATGGAAACCCGCTGGTTGGCCTTGGGCAAGTCATACTCTCTTAGCTAACAGAAATGCAATGGCAAGCCTCCTCTGAATAAATCTTACCAAGAAAACCCATGATAGGTTCACCTTAGGATTGACCACTGTCGTGTGGTACAAAGCACTCTCTACTCCTGCTCACTTTTCTATTACTTCAGCACTACAACAGTGCACAATGCAACAGTGCCAGACATAGCACAATTCAACACCTGAGCGAGGTGATCTATTTTTTCATCACTGATCGAGAATATAAAAGGAATTAAACTGTTATAATTGCAGAGAGAAAGGAATGAAGTGTAACATAATGTAGTTATACCTTCATTGTTGGAAAACAGAATTAATTACAAGTAACTAATTATTTGCCACTAGTTACTTCTGACCTTTGCCCTGGACATCCAAGAACACATTAAAAGCTGCAAGCTCTTCTGAGTGCAGCATTTAGGGCAAAGATTCGGTGACTACAGGGTTTTGTTTTTTTTAATAAACAAATGCCATTGAAACTGTGACACCATTTACCAGCCTCTCTCCCATTTTACTGTGAAAGGTCACCCTTTTTGAAGTGTTTCAGTGCAAAATTCTGTACAGTGTGACACAGTATGCAGAGGGTTTTTGATGGCTTGGGATTGTTTAATCAATTTTTTTTTGGGGGGGGGGAACAATGCAAATGGAAGACAAAGTTATTTTGATCACCATCATCACACAAACTGAGAAGGCCTCAGCTGAGTTCTCCTGCCAGACAACAGAAGAAAGACTGCAAAGAGATAACAAGGAAAAACATGATTAAATCACAGAAGTGACATAAAATCAATACAGACAGCCAAGGATCAATAATTCTTTGCTCTGAGTAACAGTCGGTAGCGCTTGTGCTCATTTTCAGATTTCTCCAAGATTATTACTGAGTTGTTTTGTAAAAAGGAGGACTTTTTAAAAAACAGAACAGTGCTCTGTATCTTCTATGCTTCATATTAGGTATTTAATACTCTTTGCTTGATATTACAGGTAGTTTCATCTGTCTGTTGCAGACAGGTGGTTTGCTCTCATTTATGAGGGACCAAACACTTTTTTCTGCACAACTAGATCAGGACAGTAAAGGGGGAAGGAGTTATCTCTTTGCATCATGTGGTTTATCTGATGAAAATCACCTCCTAAACTGCTATTTGCTCCCATAAAAAAGGGTTAAACCTCCCTCCCTTCCCCCAGTGATTGTGTTTCAATCCTGACTGTGTCCTGCATGCAACACAATTTACTGTTATTTAAACTATTTGATTCTGCTGGCTGAGTAAAGGCTCTCCCTCCATACTAAGGATGAATCTGCACTGCAGAAATAATGCTGTTTGACAACACTTTAACTGCTATATCTCCATTCTATGGAATCCTGGGATGAGCAGTTCATTGTGGCACCAGAGATCTCTGGCAGAGGAAGCTAAATATCCCACAAAATTACAAACCCCAGAATTCCAAAGCATTGAGCCATGGCAGTTAAAGTGGTGTCAAACTTTTGCAGTATAGATGCAACCCGTGTGAGAAGTTGCATCAGGTTTGCATGCTCTCTCTCCACTGTACATCTTCCCTGCACCATCTTGCAAATAGAAAAGCCAGGGATACGTCTAGACGACGCCTCTCGCAATCTTATGTCAATGTCAACATTCACCAGGGACCCTTTCAAACTACACAATTTCACCACTGTGATTCCACTTTAGCTGCAGTGATTCCATGCTATAGAATCCTGGGATTTACAGTTTAGAGAAGAGAATTTAGAATTTTCAGCCAGAGAGCTCTAGTTCTTCCCAGTCAACAAATTCCAGGAAGTAACCATGGCAGTTAAAATGGAATCATAGTTGTGTAACTATACAGCACGAAAGAGCACCAAGTTTCTGATTTTTGGATAGTACCAAATGTAACATGAATCACTAGAAAAAACAATAATGCTAGGAAAGGTAGAGGAGTGAAGGAGGAGGGGAAGATTGCAGGCAAAATGGATGCAGTCAATCTGGGGAGTCACAGGCATGGGTTTTCAGGGATTGAGCAAACCAATTGATGATAGGAATGGTGGTGTCTCATCCACAGGGGTCGCCATGAGTCGGGACCAATTCGAGGACAGTTAACAACAACAAATGTAACAGATGTGAAACTGCTATTATGCTGTTTGGAGGATCCTAGGAATTGTAACTGAACAATTATTTTTTTCTGCAGTCCTGCTAATCTGAATTGAGTTTTAAAAAGGAAAGAAAAGAAATGCTGTGGGGAAAGGGAATCAGGATGCTTGGGAACGGCAAAGGAGAGGAGAGACGGGGAAAGGAGGAGACTGCAATACCACATGGCTGCCAAAATTACAACTCCCACAGCAGCGACGTTTTGTACAGGAGGAGTACTGGGACTGGACTGCTGCAGGATTGGGAGCTATTGATGAGTTTCCCCAGTCAATGAAAGGGGACACCCTAACCACACTTGGTAGACACAGCCATGGTTCGAAGGTGATAAGAATCACCAAAGGTGCTATTTTACTTTAGTCATGGTTTACAAGGCGCATGTGACAATGTCCTTAGGCAAACTATTTTATCTTCTGACCCAAATTGCAAATGTACAATGGTGCCTCGGGTTACGAAATTAATTCGTTCCGCCATTCCTTTCGTAACCCGAAAATTTCGTAACCCGAAACACTTTTCCGTTAGCACTGGAAAGCCTATAGCTGCACTTTGCAGCATTTGAATTTCGCGCCAAAATGAATTTCGTAACCCGAAAAATATTTCGTAACCCGAAACAGTTTTTGCCAATCCAACTTTTTCGTATCCCGGAAATTTCGTAACCCGATCATTTCATATCCCGAGGCACCACTGTACTAGGCTCCCTTGAATGTTGCTGTCAGTGCAGTATTCTCATTCTTCTTCATCATCATAATTTTAACCTATTCAACTGATTTTATGGTAAGTTTTCCAGAGATCTGACAATATGGAGCAGGGGAGAAATTGTTATTGTTGTTGTGTGTCTTCAAGTTGTTTCCAACTTATGGCAACCCTAAAGTGAACCTATCATGGGATTTTCTTGGCAAGATTTCTTCAAAGGAGGTTGGCCATTGCCTTCCTCTGAGGCTGAGAGCATGTGACTTGCCCAAGGTCACCCAGTAGGTTTCATGACAGAGCTGGGAATGTAACCTTGATCTCTCCAGAGACATAGCCCAACACTCAAACCACTATGCCACACTGGCTGTACTATGGATAAATAAGGGTGCATCTACACTGTAAAAATAATGCAGTTTGACATCACTTTAAGTTCTATAGTGCCATCTTATGGAATCCTGGGATATATAATTTCATCAGGCACCAGCACTGTTTGGCAAGGAAGGCTAATGACCTTGTAAAACTACAAATCCCAGGTTACCATAAGATATCACTATAGCACATAAAGTGATGTCAAACTATATTATTTCTACAGCAGGGGTAGGCAACCTGCGGCCCACGGGCCGGATGCGGCGCGGTGAGGCCTTGGGACTGGCCCCAGCCCGGTCCTGCTGCCGATTGCCACCGGGGCCTTTGGGGGGCAATTGTCTATAGAAGCCTCAGAAACATGCATTTATATTAACATTTTTTAAAAAAACAGCAAATTTTTTCGCGTGTCCTCCATTTTTTAAAAAAAAGTGTCTTCCATTTGAAAATTTTGTCCTACATTTGTCCTGGTTTATTTATATATTTAATTTTTAAAAAATATATATTTAATTATTTATTTTTTGGCTTCGGCCCCCCAGTTGTCTGAGGGAAAGCAACCCGGCCCCCGGCTCAAAAAGGTTGCCTACCCCTGTTCTACAGTGTGGATGCAGGCTCAGTAAATAAATTCTTCATCCTAATCATCATCATCTCTGTGTACCTTTTAAGTTGTTCAACTGATTTTATTGCTCAAGTCACTCAAAAAGCTTACAGTGGAGAGGGTTAGACATTTGTACATATATATACAACCTCCTGTTCCTCCAAAACCTTTTACATGTCATTCCAAGGAAGGGTCCCTCTGAATAAGTGTAACAGGAAGTTCCAAAAGAAGTATTTCTTGTAACTGGTCATCACCATCACACTTTTTCATTGTTGCTTCGGGACAGGCAGCTTCTTTGAGCTTCAGATTGTGCTGAGCAGCAATGTATTTATTTCCTTATTGCATTTAAATATTGCCTTTCACCCAGTTGGGGCCTCCTGAAAGCTTTATGTCCAGTGGAAAAAAGGAATTTAAATATAAACTTTTTAAAAGTTTGTAGAATGTTTTTATATTTTTTGTGTTTCAGAAACACAAGCCTCAGTAGAGTCAAAAAGATTTATTCAGAAAAATGAGTTGATCACAGTATAACAATGTTGTCAGGACTGAAGCATTTTCAGTTATGCAGTACATTAAAAGCACACAGTAATTCAACCGTTTTTAAATCAACTGTTTTTAAACAAAGCTTTTTGACTCTGCTGAGGCTTGTGTTTCGGAAACACAAGAGATATAAAAACATTATTTAAACTTTTAAATTGTATTGTTTTAAATCTGCTGTTCGCCACCTTAAATCCCTATATTGGGAGAAAAGCAGGATATAAGAAAATAATAATAATAATAATAATAATAATAATAAATTTTAAAAGTTTGTATTCATGTTTTTTAAATTCCTTTTTTTCACTGGACATAAAGCTTTCAGGAGGCCCCAATTGGCTGAGACACAATATCTAAATGCAATGAGGAAATAATAAAGTATAGGCTTGCACGCCCCATTTGGCTACCAACTCAGACATTCTGTTTGCCCAGAATTACCCTGCTGTCACCCTTGTACCAGACTTCCTCACAGGACTGGCTTAGCAGCTTACAGCTCAGTTCCTCCTTCCCACACATTTCCTCATTGCCTGAAGCCTTGAATGTTAAACAATCCTACCCAACATCACCAGTGGTGTAACACATCCCATCATCCTTCATTACAAAGCATGTATGAAAGTATGACTAACAAGCATGGCAGGACCTATGATCCTGATATTCATGCACTAACTTAGCCTCATAAAGTGGTGAAACATATGACAAGACCTGTACTGAGGATCTCAAGTTTAGGGCAGACTCACATGGGCAGTCTTTCAGATTTTGACATGGGCTGCATCCACACTGGGGAAATAACCCGGTTTGGCACCGCTTTAAGTGCCCTTGCTCAAGGCTATGGAATTCTGGGACCTGGAGTTTGTTGTGGCCCTGGAGCAACAAGTGATGCACCCACTGACAGTGGGAGCACTTGTGTCTAGAATTTTCACACTAAGAGGAACCAGAAAAAGAGTCTATGTTGATGTGCTATTAAAGGAAAGGCAGTGCACTGGACAACAGTGGTGGTGTGGTATGTTTTGAAGCGTGGGTGCACATCATGGCAGCTTTCATAGCCACTGTCTCAGAAAGAGTCCAAACATACAGGCAGCAAAACTGAGTGATATCAACAAACCAATTTAGTCAGTTTTCAGGAGCAGGTCTTTTATAAAGTTAATGTATCTTAATTTCACATTCATGACCAAGCCCTGTCAAAATACATTGGATTACAACAGGGACAACGCATAGCAATTAATTGTTCCTGGAAAAATCCTTCCCCTTCTTGTAGCTATTTTGAGGATTGCAGCAAAGTACTGTACATAGCGGAGAGAGAAGTGGTGCAAGGGGTAGCAGATGATGTCTTCATCCTTGCAAATAAACTAATCCCAGTGTTTCAGACAAAGACATCCACCACAGTTATGTATGCAATTAGAATCCTCCACTTATTTTCTGTCTCATGCTGTCATGTCTTGTGATGCCAAAGCTGGTTTAGAGAGTTCAGTCCCAGAAATGAAATAAAATAATTGCATCTCATCTTACAATCATGTTTCTCTCCTTCTACACAAGAAAATCAGGTGAAGAACAATATTCTTTTATTTTGAACATGGCAGTTTACTGTATTCCCATTTATTATTTCACATTCAGGAGACAGTGGCATTGCATTAAGGGAACAAATTGCAAAAGAGAAGAGCAAAGTGGCAATGTAGGCTGTCAGAAAATCAAATGGACCCATTACATTTACTCACTCCTAGAGGGGGAGGGAACCCCAGCAGGCGCTAGACAAATTTTATTTTGTAAATTAGTACTGTGGGGGGAAAACAACAACCATCAAAGGCTGAAACAAGTTTGCTGACGAACTCATAGATATGCACCAATAAAACAATAGAAAGTAAAACTGGTTACAAACTAGTAAAAAATAGTGATCAAAAATCTCTTTTTTAAAAAAGAAAAAGTGGAAAGAATAACTAAAATTTGTGCAAAAATGAATTCTGATATACTGTATGTATCCTATTTATTTGTTCATTTACTCACTTTGTTGTTGTTGTGTGCCTTCAAGTAGTTTCCGACTTATGGCAACCCTAAAGCAAACCTGTCATGTAGTTTTCTTGGCAGGTTTCTTGAGAAGGGGTTTCCCATGGTCATCTTCTGAGGACCTCGAAGTGTGACCTCTGACTTACCTAAGATCATCCAGTGGGTTTCCATGGATGAACGGGGAATCAAACCCTGGTCTCTAGAGTTGTAGTCCAATACGCAAACAACTATGCCATGCTTGCTCTCACTTATTCAGCTGCTGCTGCCAATGCTCAAGAAGAGCATTGAGCCATGGCAGTTAAAGTGATGTCAAATTGGATTATTTCAACAGTGTGGATTCAGCCTACATCATGCTTGCTTAGGATGAATCTCCACTCATGCAGTTATGCAGAGTTTGCATTGCAACACCCTTTTGCTGGATACTGATGTTGCAGTTTATTTCATATATGCCAACATGCCTGTATATTGTCCCATTGTGTAGTATGGAATGCACAGTGCTATATTAAAGGCACTGAGGAACATTTAAACACCATCCAAGAATAAGCAGCTTCAGGTGATGTGGTTACACTTGTAGAATTGCACATTCATGAAATGAATATGGCTGTTGTATGAAGAGCAAAACAATATAACTACTCACCTAGGAGAACTTACATGTGTGACAACAACAGGATTCTGACTGAAGTGTCTGGTACAAGTACAGCTGGTCCTAATGTTAGGCAGGCTAAGATGGCGACCACAGGTAGCAAGGCATAGACTTCATGTAAGAGAACTGCTAGTTTGCTGCTATTGCATGTAGTGGAGGATGCTGTCTCATTGTCAGTGTTTTACTCAGATTCAAGTGCCAGTGCATTCAGCATCTACATACCTTCCAAGTGTCCCAGTTTAGCATGGACAGTCCCAGTTAATTCTGTATCATCCCACTTTTTCAGCTGCTTTCAATATGTCCCAGTTTTTCTCTCCTCCTTTGACTTTTCCCCCCTTTGTATTCAGCTTTGTATTCAGCAAAATGAATTCAAAGTGCAATAATAGTTTGCATTCAATTAAATCATCAGAATGATGCGGAGAGGTGTGAACAGAATCTTGCTCTTCCCAGTCAGCTCAGGCAAAAGCAACTGCTGCAGCAGCCTCCCCTAGATTGTAGGTTTTTCCTCATTTGTAACTTTTGCCCTTTTGACCACACTCTGGTGTTTGCTCAACTGCACATGTCCCAGTCTTCATCTGTGAAATATTGGAGAGTATGTATCTGTCCATAGCATGAAGTGGAAGCATCTTGTCATTCACCTTAGTCAACAAGAAGGAAGTAACAGAAACTTTTTCTAGAGGGAAAGTAATGTTAGATTAAATCCACAATTGCTCAAGTATAGTAATAAACTATTGTTATACAGCACATTCAGAAAACTCTCCCACACATAAATAGTTCACAGAAAAGTCCACACAATTCAAACAACCAAATACAGGGAAGTTTTCAGTGCCAAACTCCAGAGAACACTATCTGTCTGGCTTGGAAAATACAGCATTCCAGTCCTTTGTGTTTTACGACAATGAACAAACAGAGGCTCTGCTTCTAAGTGGAAGATATCTTTTTTTAACTGTTTTTAATTGCAAAGAGAAGTTTATAGTCTGGCAACATACAGCCCTGTAAATCATCATTAAAATGCTTTGAGTCATAAAACAACAACATGAACAATAATCAATGCATATATATCAAAAGTGAGAGGTTTATACTTGACTCAAGACGATAGAACAAGAAAGCAAATGTTTGGCATCTGTAAGAATAACTGTGTCACTTTGCAGACCGGCATGTATGTATGTTTCTAAAAGTATGACTCACAGAATCAATACTGCTGATATTTAGCAATAACTGGATGGGATTTTTGCTCTTGGACTTCAGGTACATTTTTAGATAAGAATTAGTGCTAGTCAAAACCTCTCTTTAGGAAATATGGGGCCCAAGCAGACAGGCCAAAATAAAGCTGCTTCAGGTCACTTTGGAGGTATGCTGTTTAAATGACACATGTTTCCTAAGAGGCCGGAAGCCACGCCAAAGCCACGCTCCAGTCCTAAGGACTGGAGTGCAGCTTTGGTGCAGCTTCTGGCCTCTTAAAATGCATGTGTCATTTAAGCAGCATACGTCCAAAGTGACCAGAAGCAGCTTTATTTTGGCCTGTTTGTTTGGGACCACAAATACATTGTTTAGAATGGCTTTCAGCTGGTTTAAGTATATGCACTTCTGTAGATGTTTCTGTGGCTAATGCTAGAGATCAGATGAATCAAGCAAATTCTGCTTCACTCTCAGAGGTTGGAAAGAACTAGCTCAGTCTTTAGCATCTCTAGGTAGACCTGAAAAAGACTCTTATCCTGGAGATCCTGGAGAGGTGCTGTCTGTCAGTTGATATACTGTCAGTTGATACACTGGACTAGATGGATTTATGGTCAGACCTGACACCATGCAGAATTTGTGTCTCTAAGGTTGGTTTATTGCAGAAGTGATAACTGTTTCCCTCCAGATGTTGCTCAACCTCAGCTACCATCAGTTCCTAGGCAGCCTAGTTAGTAGTCAATTTTGATAGGAGCTGCAATTCCACAACATCTGGAGGGACACAGTTTCCCCATCTCTGATTATCATGTACCATTATATCATGGATACTAGAAGAAGCTGCCCAGGTGTCCACTGCAAAAAAAAGCCTTTGGTTTAAAGAGAATTTCAATGATGATCAAAGAGCTTAAGAGATGGGATATGAGAAAGGGCAACAATACAAAAATTCTTCAGCACTTTGTATGCAAAATGCATATCGTGTGAAGATTTAAGACGAAAGATAAAACCACTGTTGTACCTGATAATGGAAGCTAGAATTATATTAGCAAAATATTGGAGATGTAAAGAGATTCCTTGTATAGAAGAATGGTTAGAGAAATGTTTGGATGTTGTCGAAATGGACAGCATAATGATGATATTGAACGATGAGGAAAACCCAACTTGGAAAGTTTTGAGAGAACTTTATAATACTAGAAAGTCAGTATAATATGATATGCGACCGGAAGAAATAAGGGATAAAAATGTTTTGTAACATAGGCTAGAAAAGAATGTTTGACTGTACAATCTTAGTATTTAAATAGAAGAGATGGTAGAAGATCGAGATTAAGGAAATAAGCTATCTTTTTTTGATGAATGGTAGAAACATAGCTAAAAAGAATAGTAACAATGGAGTTTGAGGAAAAGAAGAGGGGGGAAGGGGGAGAGGGTTAAAAGTAACTGAAATTTGGAATGTATAAGAAGAAGCAATGATGTACCCTTTTTAAGCTGTATATAAATCAATAAAGAATAAAAAAATGCTTCAGCACTTTGTATGCAAAGTGCACATCATGTGATATCCTTCAATTAAGTAGCACTGCTTGAAGGTCTATAATTTGTTTCTGTTGTTGTTGTTGTTGTTGTTGTTGTTGTTGTTGTGCACTTTCAAGTTATTTCTGATTTAAGGCAACCCTGACTGCATCTGCATGGCAGAAATAATGCAGTTTGATAACATTTTAACTGCTATGGTTCAATGCTATGGAACTCTGAAGTTTGTTGTTTGGGGAGATATTTAGCCTTCTCTGTCAGAGAGCACTGATGCCACAACTACAAATCCAAGAATGCCATAGCATTGAGTTGCAGCAGTTAAAGTGTTGTCAAACTGCTTTATTCCTGCAGTGCAGATGCAGTTGTTGTTGTGTGCCTTCAAGTTGTTTCCGACTTATGGCAACTCTAAGGTGAACCTATCACAGGTTTTTCTTGGGAAATTACTACACAAACGGTTTGCCATTGCCATCCTCAGAGACTGAGAGAGTGTGACCTGCTCAAGATCAGCCAGTGGATTTACAGGGCCAAGCCAGGATTTGAGTCCTGGTTTCCAGGGTCATACTCCAGTGCTCAAACCACTACACCATGCTGGATCTCTTAAGGGCAGATGCAGCCCCTAAAGTAAATCTATGATATGATTTTCTTGGCAAGATTTCTCCAGAGAGAGTTCATCATGGATCCCCAAAATCCTGAAATGGACTCCAGATATTTCGTTTTACAAAGTTATGATGAGATCTAGATTCTTACTTTAGGAAGCCCACTGAAATAAATGGGAATTGAGTTAAAGTGACTACCGGTAACTTACATCCATTGATTTCAGGGGCCTGTTGTAAGTACGACCAAGTCAGCATCCAACTCATAATTTTATGAGAACTGTTTTTGTCTAGGGTACAGACATTTCACTTCCATATCTCATTAGGCCTTCACATCTTTTCCCCTTTTTTATGGCAATAAATAATATATAGGCCAGAATCTGATGAGATGGATGAAGCTGTCTCTTCTTTTTTCCTTTTCCTCTCTCCTCCCCTTCCCTTCCTTTTGTGTGTGTGCCTAGCATTACAATCATTTCTATGCGCTCAGGGAGCTGAGTGCCACTTTTTAACAGCTCACTATTTATAGGATTTGGGGAAAGGAAGTCTACTCTAGAGGCTCTTACCTAACCTAAACTAGGAAGGCACTTATAAAATTGAATTGGCTACTTAGCGCACTCAGATTCTATTGTAAATTACAATCTATACTTCTGTCTGAGTGCTGAGCCATTAGCGGATCACAAAACTGCTCTAATTCTTGGTTTCTGATGAATTTTAGGCCTCTATCATTGTGGGTCCAGTTTCTAATAAAAGACTAAGGTAAGAAGAGAAATGTGTTATTGGAAGGAATAATGTTTTATAGGAAAAATATTTTTTAAACCATAACACAAACTCTATGCATAACCCTAGACACTGATCTCATGTTAAACTTGCTTCAATTTTAGAATAACTTGAATGAAGATAATGCATATTTATTCTGGATAAATTGCATTTGGTCTTGTGGGTTTTTAAAATATGTAACTTTATCATACCTCTCAAGTCAAAGACAAATCCTTTTTTTGTTGGATATACTTGTGATTCTGGTTTCCAGAGATGGCTGTTGTATTTTCCAAACCATCACCAAAATGCAGAGCTTAGGAAAGTTACTATTTTGGACCACAGCTCTCAGAATCCCATGTTAGCATATCCAGTCATCATGCCAGCTGGGATCTTGTGGGATTCGTAGTCCAAAATAGTAACTTTCCCAGTCTCTGCTGTAAAGCTATTTTCCTCAAATTATTCATTTGCTTACAGAATGCGCAAATTTTAGGCAATGCAACTTATTTTAAAAGAGGTGTTACTAGGCTTGCCATATCCCGCCTGGGGGTGGGACTTTCCCGGTTTGGCCCCGCCCACGGGATTGCCCCCGCCCCTGGGCGAGATATGGCAAGCTGAGAGAGGCTTTCCCTGGCAGCTTAGGCCAAGGCCTGCAGGGAAAGCCTCCCTGAAGGGGAGGAGTCCCTCCACGCTTGGGCTCCGCCCCCACCGAGGGTGGGGCCCAGGCCGACAGAGAAAGCCTCCCTGAAGGGGAGGAGTCCCTCTCCGCTTGGGCCCCGCCCCCGCCGAGGGCGGGGCCCAGGCCAAGAGGGAAAGCCTCCAAGGCTCCTATTCAAATGTAGGGCACAAAAAATGTGTCCTACATTTGAAAATTTTGTCCTACATTTGTCCCGGTTTGGAGGTCCTGATGAATGGCAACCCTAGGTGTTACCCAAAAAGGAGGGGGGACTTGGGGTCCCCACCAACTGTGTTAGTGTCTCCTTATATGTTGGGGGAATTACTTAGCTCAAAGGAGGCCCATGAGATGTGGGTAACTGGAAGGATCATTTCACCTGTATTATATACAAGTACTAACTTTGGGAAGACTCCAAATCTGATAAATAAAAAAGGTTTTATTTAGAAATATGAAGAGTGCAACCAAATAGATAATAGCAATTCAATCAGAATGCCATACAAGGCTAACAAAAATGGAGGTACTAAATATTTGATAGTAGAGACATAACATTGTAGAGAGAATGACATTTACCAGACCTGCAGAGGAATTCATGGAAATCGGAGTGTGGCTCAGACAGAGCGATGTGGAAAGAGGGTTCACTCTCTATTGTCACAAACTGGACAGGTAGATGCGAACTGGGCATGTGAGGGGCAGATATTTATAACCTGTCTCATTTCCTTGAGGGATCCTTAATCCTTAATGTGAAGTAAAAGAGTTTGATTGCTTTTCCATGGAACTGACAAAAATGGCAATTTCAGTAGATGGTCTTAACTCTGGATTAACATAACAGTGATTTGGATTTATAGATGGACAGAGAGATTGGCTGGGAACACAGCAGGAGGTAGGTAGGAGATATGGTCTTACTCGCCTTAGTGTAATAAGATCACCTTTGTCTCCAGTGCAAGATGACATACAGAAGGCCTGGTGGTGAGGATGGAGTGATTAGCAACCCATTCTGCATTTATTATGGTATCCTTGGCTCAGCGCACCTTTCCCATGTAAATCATCCTAGTTTGCACAGGCCACTGTGACCTCTCAAACATGCTGATGCTAGATATCAAAGATGGACCCCATATCCAGTGTGAGGGGTGTTGGGTATGCTAATAGACATGTGATGCTTCTGAATGTATTCTTTAAGTTTTTTGGAATCTGGACTCACAACCTTTTTCTAGAAGTCATGCATGCTGTCAGTTCGTTTCCAGGGAATGGCAGAGAGGGACTGAACTGTGGTAAGCATGGACTATATGGAACTCCACCATGCATTGTTATGAAGGACCTTTCTGTGGTGGTACATCATGTCATGTATTTTAAAAGTTTCTTCCACACTTACCATCTGACGACTGATTTTGCTCTTTTTTCTTGCTCTTTTTGACAATTCAGAAGAAAGCCTGCAAGCAGACATTTCCTTTGTGTGAGTGACTTTCAAAAATTCTCATGTGATAATGATTTGCAGTTGACAAATCATGGATTTTCCCACAATTTTCCATTTCATAGCTCACCTTTATATAAAAAGCAGCATTTCTCCCTTATAACAGCTCCTGACTGCTGGCATTGCTAAGTGGAATGTTTCTGTGTGAGGATGACAACCACCTATTAGACAGTACCAGTAACTCTATACGTAAACAATGATACAACTCCTTCTTCAATTCATGGCCTATTTTTGTGAAGGTTCTTTATTTATTTGTTTTTGTGGCTCTGTGTGCCCTCGCTGTCCAAACCCAGCACAGGAAGAACCACAAGTTGCCTTGAATTAGAAAGCAGAATATTTATTTTTAAAAATACAACATTGAACAGAAACAAATCTGAACTCGGATCTGGTGATGTGACATTTCCTTCTCTTTGAGGACACTTGTCTGAACAGTATTATCTCTTACATTAAAAGTCAGGAATTAGAAGGTATAGCCATGCATGCATCTACACTGCAGAATTAGGGAAATCTGACATTGCTTTAACTGCCATAGCTCAATGCCATGGAATTCTTGGAGTTGGAGTTTTGTGAGACATTTCGCTTTCTCTGTCAGAGAACTCTGATGCCAAAACAAACTCTAAGGTGAACTTTTCATGGGGTTTTCTTGGCAAGTTTCTTCAGAGGCAGTTTGCCATTGCCATCCTCTGAGGCTGAGAGAGTGAGAGTCACCCCAAGCCACCCAATGGGTTTACATGGCTGAGCCAGGATTTGAACCCTGGTCTTCAGAGTCATAATCCAATGCTCAAATCATTACACCACACTGGTTCTCTTATAAGCAAGGATCCCTGCCTTTCCTAGTTTACTGTGAATGATGAGCATCCTGAAACTTGCAGTCCATTGGCTCTTTCTTTGTTCTTCCCATTTACACAAGCAGGTAAACAAAACATAAATGGATAATTACATTGTGATGACCCAGTGTGGGATCCTGGTTTGTTGTACCTAAATAAGCCATTCATTTGTAACAAACACTAGTTTTTGCTGTGCTGAGATTCTGGCTTGTTTAGGAACAACAAGCCAATATTCCAAAAGATTCTGACATCCCCAATAAGCCATTGATATACCAGGGTTCCAGCAACAAACTATCAATTTTTGTTTGTTTACCCAGTCACCAGAATAGGAAGAACAAAGCAGGAGTGAATGGACAGTATGCAGCATCACCTTACCTGTTCTTAACAAACCAAAATAAACCAGCAATTCTGGTTTACTGTCATGTGAATGCAGCCTTTTTCTCCAATACGGATTACTTTCTATGAAGGGTGTTTAGGGTTGCAGTTAGAAGTGGCAATTCTATGCATCCCTCTCTGGGAGAAAATTCTGTTGTACACAGTGGATCTCCCTCTCAATAAGCATGCACTTCTGATCATGCCTTCACTTTGGTTTTTACTTTCGACCCAAAGAGAGAGAAAAAATTACAAGGCTGTGCCTTTAATCCTGAACTTCCTGATCTTTCACCTATTTGTTTGGGCTCCTTTATGCTGAGGTCACAGTAGAATTCACTGGGTGTAACACTTGCTTTACTTAAACTTATCTACAGTAAAGAGTCTGGCAATGATCTACTACTTGGAAGCCTTTTTATTGTTGGCTATTATCCAACCCTTTAAAAAAATCAGAATGAGGAGAAGAAGGGAAATGAAGAGGGGAGGGGGAAAGGTATTTATATCTTCTGCACTCAACTAAACAAGCTGGAAGGGAGATGAAGATCCAGCCCTACCTTCTTCCATCACTTACTGCAGTGGCTTTCCCATTTCATTCACAGAATTTTAAAGACATCCGGAGTATGTCGACTTTCTTTGGCAGCTTTCCCATGTTTTCCAACTGCTTCTTCCGTATTTTGATATCCACACCCAGAAAAAGTTAAAGTGGACAGGACAGAATGGCTGTACATTCCCTTTTGATTGGTAGCCCAGGGAGTAAGAGACATTTGACAGAGGAAGACGCTGTCTTGGACAGTGGTGCAATCTCCTTCTTTGGAGGTTTTCAAACAGAGGCTGGATGGCCATCTGTCTGGAGTGCTTTGATTGTGGCAGGAGGTTGTAATAGATTATCCTTGGGGTCTCACCCAATTCTAGGATTGTAGGATTCTACCTTATGCCTAGAAGCATTTTGGGACATCACCACTGGGAAACAATAGCATTAACAATAGCATTTACATTTCTATACCACAATAGTGAACTCAGGACTCTGTAAGCGGTTTATATTCTGTAAGCTAATTGCCCAATAAGCTGGGCATTCATTTTACCAACCTACAAAAGGATGGAAGGTTGAGTCAACCTTGGAGTCCTGGGATGAAACTCATAACCTTGTGGCTGCAGTAACAGCACTTAACCACTCCGCCACCAAGGCTCCTTGTTGTATTTCATGTACTTTAGTTCCCATCAGCCCCAACAATTGTTGTATTTGTTGTAATTCACTTCTTATCAGCCCCGACTGGATTAGATCAGAGAAAACAGTGACCAAAGGTCATATGCAGGCCATGGAGGCCTGATTTGCAGCCCCTGGTGCTTCCCAAACCCCCTTACCACCACCACCACAAAAATGGGGGAATATTTTCCTGTCCCAGAACTCCCAAAATAGATTTAAACCACTGCACAATGCTGCACTATGGCTCTTGCAATGCTCAGCAACCCTCACATGCCTTAAGACCACTTGAAAAACTTTAAAAATGCCAAAAATCACTGTAGGATGCATTAAGCATGCAGATGTGGCTCTCCAGGGGAAGTATAGGGGTGAAAAATGCCCCCCTACAATTTCCTGCCTTAAACCAAGCCTGTGATGAAAGGTGATGGGAGCAAGTTCATCAACTTCTAGAGACCTAAAGGTTCCCCCACTCTGCTTTGTGCTAAGGTGTGCCCAGTACTGTGATGTTTCAGTATGTGTAGCATTGATCTGGGATGCTATTTCAAAGTATGGATGGTGAGTTTGTCACCTCCTTTGTCTGACCCCAGTAGCTATGATGGAGGGTGCAACCATGGCTTCTTCTGCTCCAATCTGCCCTTGATATCTTTCTCCAGTCCTTCTTCCTATCTAGTGACACAAAGAAGGAGGGCTCAACACCAGACAAAAGCTGGATGAATATGTGTGGCAGCAGAATGTTGTAAAGAAAACCATGGTTTCATTCTCTCATATATGTTCTTCTTCTCCCGCAATTTCAAACTCCTAGAACAGGGATGGGCAACCATGGAGGACACCATTAATTCACCAACAGAATGTGAGCTGTGTTCTCCTCCATGTAATCCTAAAAACTTGTGGCTGTGAATTCTGCAAGCCAGATGTGTAACGTTTCATACCCTCCAACAGTTCCCAATTAATCCTCTCATGTCCCATTTTTCATCTGTCCAAGTTTCTCTCTCCTCCTCCCACTTTTGCCATTTGTCCTCAGTTTGCTTCAATTGCTGCAAGCTGAATTCAAAGGGCAAAAGTAGTTACACTAAGGGCCTGAACAGACAAGCCAAAATAAAGCTGCTTTGGGTCACTTTGGAGGTATGCTATTTAAATGACACATGCATCTTAAGAGGCCAGAAGCTATGCCAAAGCTGCACTCCAGTTCTTAGGACTGGAGCATGATTTTGGTGCAGCTTACATCCTCTTAGGACGCATGCAGCATTTAAACAGCATACCTCCAAAGTGATCCGAAGCAGCTTTATTTTGGCCTTTCTGTTCAGGCCCTCAGTTAACTTAGCAGATAGAAGAGATGGGATCTAACCCTTCCCAATAGGCTCAGGCTAAAGCAAACTTCTGCAGGCTCTCTTAGCTTGTGTGACCTTCCTCATTAATTACTTTTGCCATGCAGCATTCAGCTGCACGCATTATCACTTCCACCCACCGCTCTGACCACACCTCTCCTGTGTTGGCATCTCTTCACTGGCTCCCCCTCCCTTTCCGCATTCAGTATAAGCTCCTGCTGTCGACATTTAAAGCCCTCCATGGACTGGCCCCTCCTTACTTATCAGACCTTCTTTCTCCTCACCTTCCCACTCGGGCCCTCCGTTCTGGTAGTCAAGGGCTGCTGTCTCAGCCCAGGATTTCCTCTGCCCCATCTCGGATTTGCCCCTTTTCACTTGCTGCCCCTCACTCCTGGAATCTTCTTCCCCTGCGAACAAGACCCATCACTTCTTTAACCAGCTTCAAAACGGAGTTGAAGACCATCCTGTTCAGGGCAGCGTTCCCAGGCATTGCATAATTGTCACTTGCTATTTGATGTTCTTTTGTTGCCTGTTTTATTGAATCATTTCCTATATTGCTATGTATTTTATATGTATTATCCTACTAGAGAGGCCCCTTCCCCACCACCACTCCCTTTGTGTCGTGCCTTTTTAGATTGTAAGCCTGAGGGCAGGGAACCGTCCAATTAAAAAGTACAGCGCTGTGTAAATTTACAGTGCTTTATAAATAAAGGT
>NC_056527.1:11918394-11927948 GCF_019175285.1 Sceloporus undulatus | reverse complement strand
TAATAATAATAATAATAATAATAATAATAATAATAATAATAATAATAATAATAATAATCTTGACTTCACACTTATATTACTTGGCCATACTTGTCCCAGTCTTCATCTGTAAAATGTTGGAGGATATCCTACATAGCAATTCTGAACTGTATGATTTAAGAACTACAACCTATGAGTAGGAAGATCCTTATCTTTGCAGGATTGCCTGTACTGTATATATTTAATTTTATTTCTATCCCATCTTTCTTCAAATATTAGACCCAAAGCAGCTTACAATACGAGTTAAAGCAAAATAGCTAGAACAAGAATAGAGTACAACAGTGTTTTTTTAAAACATTAAACAGCCAAATCGATTAAAACACAAATTTAAAACAGAACTGTATTCAATACATATTAGATATTTTAAATCCAGGAGTGCCAATGAACATCCTTCTGCCCCAACAAGTTAAAAGCTGAAGGCTTGTTTAAATAAAGTTTATTCCTGCCAGTGGACAGACAGTAGAGAGGAGAGAAAGTCCTCACCCATAAGACTCAGGCAGACTCATAATGGAAGTCATTAGCCATAATATCCAGACTCTTTTCCTTTTAAAATTTACCCCTGCAATAAGTGCATTATGGCTGATATTATTTATCTAAAATCCAGATATTTGTTTTTCAGGGACTCCCCCCTCCCTCCTTTCCTGGACAGAAGATTTTTAAAAATGGATTTTACAATGTTTTTTTCAGCTTGCTAGAATCTTAGGGAAGATGGTACTCTTGTTAATACAATAAAAAGCATTCTGAACCTTTTAGACCTTGACACAGCAATGAGTTGTTTAAAAATAGAATGCTTGGGAACTATCAATTTTGCAAGCAGACATGCAGTTTCATGAGAGCTAGCTGGATCCTGATGAGATGGCCTGAGGCCTTCCCTGCTTTTCTTCAGGAAGGCAAGAGTATGGAGGAGGGAGAGATGACATGAAAATGGAATTCTGATGTTCAAGAGATCCATCAGTGGAGAAGTGCCATAAAGAAAAGCTAAAGAAGACCCTCTCCAACTGTCTGGATGTGGCAGGGACAGTTCCGATTAATCTTCAATCATCCAGGGTCTGTGGTTATTGTCACAAATTCAGGAGCGGCAGCATAGGTCATGGATCTGGTGGGTGTGGTACCAGGGCTATGGAGCTCTGGTACGGGAGTCATTTGGGACCCAAGGAGCCCTGGTGGCGCAGTGGTTAAATGCCTGTACTGCAGCCATTCACTCAAAACCACAAGGTTGCGAGTTCAAGACCAGCAAAAGGGCCCAAGCTCGACTCAGGCTTACATCCTTCCGAGGTCGCTAAAATGAGTACCCAGACTGTTGGGGGCAAATTAGCTTACTTGCTAATTAGCCTATTTGCTGTTCACCGCTATGATCTTTGAAATAGCGGTATATAAATAAAACAAATTATAAGGGCATGCGTTGTGGCCATTGTGGGGGCCACAATGCGGGAGTGCCTCCTGGTGACTTGGGGCTTAGAGAACAGGTGAGTGTTTGGTGGCATGGCTGCCAGATGGCGTACCTTAGCTCCTAGGTCATCCCAATGCCTGGTGGTCACCAGGCAAGCGGCTTATTGAACAACCAGTGGGTTGTTTGATATTACAGATCCTGACCTCGTGCTTTGGGCCAACCCTACCAATTTTGCTGTTTGCTAATAAAGTTGTGACCTTCCTTCCAGCCATGGCTTCCTGTGTTTTTTTGCTTTTTTGCCTCCCAGGCAAAAAATGCTCATAGAAATATATATTCATGCTTCTTAGTCATGCTCAAAATAGAGGATATTTTGGAATTCTTCCTGGACAGAAGGTTGAAACGTAGAAGGAGGAGAATATGTCCTGAAAAAGGAGGACATCTGGTCACCTTGAGAGGTCAGGCACAGCTATTGATAGGTTCAATCCAATACCTGCTTTCTGCTGACAGAAGGGTGCTCATGGGAGATGCTTTGGAGAGATCCTCTCCTTTCCTGCTCACCCTATTGTCACTTTTGTAGGGTTTTCACAAGGTCGAAGGGGCTAGCAAGACAGGGGAACTTAATTTTCATCTCTGCTTCTCACACTAGATCCCACTAGGTAAGCTTTATTTCAGTAAGGAACATGCCACAATTAGTTGGCATTTGTCTGCTCTCATTGCCCTGCAGAGTAGCCTTATCAGTGTGGAATCTCTTTTTCATAACCATGAGGAAACTTGGAGTTCCCCTCTGGAGTTACTTGGCAGTAGGTAAAGGAAGGAGAACGGGAAACGTTGCACGCATTGGCCAAAATTTCTTGAGACACCCAGTTGAAATGGCTTTCTAAACAAAGTTTAATAATAATAATAATTTGTTTTATTTATATACCGCTATTCCAAAGATCATAGCGGTGAACAGCAAGTAAGCTAATTTGCCCCCAACAGTCTGGGTACTCATTTTAGCGACCTCGGAAGGATGCAAGCCTGAGTCGAGCTTGGGCCCTTTTGCTGGTCTTGAACTCGCAACCTTGTGGTTTTGAGTGAATGGCTACAGTACAGGCATTTAACCACTGCGCCACCTGATGATCTTTGGAATAGCGGTATATAAATAAAAAAAATAAAAATAAAAAAAATAAAACAAATTATTATTATTATTATTATTAAAGTTTACACTGTAGGCATTGACCACTAAGTAGAATGACACATTCTTGTTAAAAACAGGCTTCTGATCAAGGCTGCCCTCTGATGAAAGGAATCTCACTTGATTCAGTGATTAAATTAATTGATTAATCATTTGATCAATTGATTAAGTTAGCATATATCCACAGATGAATAAGAACATTACAGAGACTCTCCATCCCAGAGTTTGGGAAAGTTAAGTTTGGGGACTAAATCTCCCAGAATCCCACAGAGAGCATGGGATTTTCCCAAGCTCTACTCCCTCCATGAATGAAAAGCGCATCCTTATGGTCAGTTTTCTGTTTACTTCATACAAGCAATGGGCTTCTTGTTCTGTGCATGCGCCAGTCAAATGCATGGAAACTACACAAAAACTTGGGACTCTGAGTAGATCTTTTAAAAGCTCTATGTAACACCTTTTTTCATTTTGCTTATGTAATTTATTTCTACTCCACCCTTCAACATGCCCATTATCAGGGTGGCTTACAGGGGAAGATAAAATAACAAATCACAAGATAGGATTAAAACAAATTTCCAATAGACTAGGGAAACACAACAACAGACCAGTAACATGGGACAGAACATTAACTGAGATTAGAAACCAAGTTCACATGATTTCAAAGCCCTTGGTTAACCAAAAGATCTTTACCTGTTACCAGAAAAAGCCATCAGACTAAGGAGCTTAGCATGCAGCAAAATAAAGTGACCTATTACTCCCAATTTGAAGCCAAATTTGGGCTGCCCCCTGGTTTTATCGCATGGCTTTTGCCTCCCAAACCGCCATCCAGATACAGCCTGGCTCCAATACTGGTCCCTGAATTTGATTCGGTGGCCATTTTTCAAAGTCAGAAAGCTCCCGCAGAAAGCCATGCAATAAAAGTAGGGGGCAGCTCAAATTTGGCTTCATATCAGGAGTGGTAAGTCACTTTATTTTGCTGTGCACTTAGCTCCCAAGGCAGTCTTCTCTTGCAGTTTCCATGGCCCTAACCAACAAGATCTTTCTCTCTGATTATCATCTGTAGAGCTTCCATCTGTAGAGACAGAACAAGTTACTTAGGGTGCATCCACACTGCAGAATTAAAGCAGTTTGACACAACTTTAATTCCATGATTCTACCCTATTTTCAAACTACTTTAATATGTTCACTGCAATGCCCAGAATGCCATTCATCATGGCCACTGTACAGTCAGCCCTCTGTATGCATAGGTTCTATATCCACAGATTTAACCAGCCACAGCTTGAAAATACTCAACAAAAAATATTCAAATAAGCAAACCTTGATTTTGCCATTCTGTACAAGTGATGCCATTTCACTATGCCATTGTGTTTAATGGAACTTGAGTAGCCACAGATCTTTGGTATCCATGGAACCAAACCTCAGCAGATACTAAGGGCCCACTGTAGTAAAAAAAAAAAGTAAAATCCATATAGGTTGATCCAGTTATTAAAGGTTCTTAAAATGAAAGCCATGCCATGCAGCAAAAAGTGATCTTTCAGCTTTCTGGATTCCAAGCCATGCTTAGAATGGTAGCTTCCAAGTGGCCTCGGACAGAAAGAACTAAACAAGATCCTCAGCAGATGTGAAAGCTGGGCAAAGGAGAAAGCTAACAAAAAGGGAGTCAACTGATATGAAATGCAGCACTAAAAGAGAGTTCTATCAATGCCCTGAACTGCTAAAAAGACAAATAAACGTGTCCAAGGACAAATCAAACCTGAAATCCCCTAGAAGCCACAGTTAACAAATTGAGGCTATTATATTTTGGACATATCATAAGATGGCATGACTCAGTGGAAAATGCAAAAATGCTGGGGAAAGTGGAAGGCAGTAGGAAAAGAGGAAGACCATATTACAGATCTATCAAGGAAGCCACAGCCCAGACTTTGCAAGACCTACATGGCATCTGGAGTGCAAAAATATTGCAGTTTGACACTGCTTTAACTGCCATGGTTCAATGTTGTGGAAACCTGGGATTTGTTGTTTGCTGTGGTCATATAACCAAAATGTAAGAAACAGTCTTTTGTTTTTAAAACAAACAAACAGAACAAAAACATATTTCTTATTACGATCAGAGCTTGGAAACAATATAAAAAGTAACAGAAAGGTAAGTGTTCAGTTGGAAAATCCATGCTGTTTGGTGATTCTAAGAACTCTAATCCAAAACTAGCTCTATTTTATCATTATGATGATAGTTATGGTTACTATAATTGTTGTGGTTATTAGTAACTGAACTATAGAGGTGAAACTCAGACAATTGATGATCAAAGTAGTTTGCTCTCGAATAAATCCATTTTGATAGGGCAGTTCACAGACAAAAACTAGCCAAACATCACCATTTAAAATTTAAAATCTACAATGGGGAAGGGGGATAGAACCCAATATTGACTTTTATGATGTGGAGAGAAACCATTTTCCCAACCTATGGATTTGTCCTCTTAATTAAATATGCATCTGAACTCTTTTTAGCATAATCTAAGGAAGAGTTTGCCCTCTAGCTCCCTCTGGTGAATTGCCACAACATACAACTCATTACAGCCACAGGCCAATTGCAAAAAGCTAACACTAAACATTTTAAACCCTTCAGAAATGGGCATGATAATCCCATAACCTGGTGGACTTTTTGTTTTGCTTTTGGCAAAGAAATTGGTGGTCAGGTTTTTAATGGTTTTAAAAGCACATTTCTAGCCCTCACTGCAGAAAATCATGAAGCGTGCCAACAGTCCTGGAACAAGGCTTCAAAATAAATCCAATTTATTCCAATCTTTTTCTGGGTGAAGAAAAAAAACTGTGCATCTTTTTAAATCAACTGAATATCTTTGATTCAGACTTTTTCTTCAGTTGATATAAACTCAGTCCCATAATGAGGAAGTTTTCTAGCCATGGAATTTTTAACTCTGAATTCCAGATGCTCTTATAATAATCAATATTTTGCAGTAATATTTAAATCCCAGAGCAAATTTCTTCCTCTTTTGATGATAGGAAAGGTGAGTCCCAAGAATGAGAAAAATTTAGAGAAGGTTAGCAAAACTAAGAAAGCACTGAGGAACCAGAACTGGTGAACTTGGTTCAAATCCATGAAGTCTTCTCAGTAGCTTGGCTTTGAGAAAGTCAATATTACTCAACCTCACAAGCTTGTTGTAAGGGAACAAGCACCATCTGTTGTGCCCTGAGCAACCTCAAAGAAAGTAGGATGAGAATATGATTTAAAATGGCCAAGGTTGAAGCAAAGGATGAGAGTCAGAAGAAAGGTAAGAAGCAGAATCTATTCACTTTATTTAGACAAAAATACAGAGTTTGGAGGTACCTAGTTATATGTAATTGGTTACTTATCATTATGTCCTGATGAGTAAGGTGAAACTAAGTTACATTAGCCCAAGTCCTGTTGGCACCATATAGCTCTATGACATACATGGTTGTACGTTTTTAGCAATAGTGTAACAGGTCCATTCTTTTCATGGTCGCATAAGCAGAGTGTCACAAGTGTAAGTATTTTCCTTTGGCCTAAATTTAATAGTAAGTCCCAACTAGAGGAGAGCCAATGAATAATTGGATTTACCTATGTGTTGACTCACCATTCAATAACTGACTCAGTGAGTCTTTTCAAGTTGGAACTCAAGTTGACAGCAGGACTCCAGTCATTTTAGTTATTTTAAGGAAACAGAAAAATAAACTCTTTATATTTAACAGTAACTTTAATGGTAAAGATGGAGATTTTGGGACCTTGGATGTAGAACTGCAATGGGTTAATTTTTAAAAGTAACTTATCAAGTTTTGCCCAAATATTAAGCCATTTATGGGGAAAACAAACAAAGAAACAAACAAACAAACAAACATAATACTAAATACGAAAATGAAAGTAAAACGCAAGAGAAGTTTTGGGGAAGAACATTTTTTCCTCCAATCCAATGTAGAGAAGACCTCATAATATCTCATTACTACAGACAGTACTTGTAATCTAACTTCATAATACCCCACTACTACCACTATGAAGATTGGAAGCGTCCTTGGGAAAGTCTAGTTCTTTTTTCTTTAGGGACCAGTTCATACAGAATTTATTCATTCGTGCAAAATTCATTCATATGGTACAGCCCTTCTTGGGCTGGGATGCAGGGAGTGTTGGGAAGGAATCCAATATCTGAAATTAGGACCATTTTAGACTTGCCCATAAACTACCTTCACACAGCCTGGCTGATCAACCAGACAGGCCGGTATCCAGAAATTTTGTGGTAAGAGCGCCTAAGGGGGCAGAGAGTCATTGAAGAGCAGCCAGAATATAAACAGAGGTAGCCTAATGGGTTATGTTATTTAACTGAAATCACGTATTCATGTGCAACTGGGTCAAATACAGCCAGCACGTTTTGCCTTGCATCTCTATAAGGAGTCCTAGGCATGTACTTTTTGGATGAATATATATACACACACATACGTTGTTGTGTGCCTTCAAGTCGACTTATGGCAATCCAAAGGCGAACCTATCATGGTGTTTTATGGAGCTGAGAGTGTGTGACTTGCACAAGATCACCCAGTGGGTTTCCATGGCAGAGTTGAGAACTGAACCCTTGTCTCCAGAGTTGTAATCTAGTACTCAAACCACTACCCCATGATCTCTCTCTCTCTCTCTCTCTCTCTATATATATATATATATATATGTATTATGAAGGAGAAGCTTAGATTATTACACACACACACACACACACACACACACACCAGGCTTCCAGCCATGGAAAGCACTGCTAACATATGGGCTCTTAAAATGTTGTGCATATCTCCTCTGATTCCTTGCTTGGTTGTCCTCTCTTACTCAACCATTCAGTCCTATTAATGCCACTCTGCCCGTGACAGGTCGGTGCTGTATCCTTATCAAGTCCATCAAAGTTTCTTTTTAAAAAATCAGACTTCTGAAAGCCTCAGTTTGTTCTTCCACAGAACTTTCATGAGACAGCACATGCTTCTGAGCTTCTATTTGTACAGTATTGTTAAGAAGGAAGTACCAAAAATATATACATATCTTGCATTTACAATCTCTTCCATTGGGTAGAGAAGGTATTTGGAACATTAATCAGGAGGAGAGCAGGGAACACCTAGAAAGTTATTGTTTAACCCAAGATAGTCAACAGGGCTTCAGAGCAATCATGCCTGGGCATATCAGATACCTTAACTTTAGGATATAGCTTCACAAAAGAATAACCCGTCGGTAATAAGCATTGTAAATGTTGAGGGTGAGCCACTTTCTGGATAAAGAGTTGGCATGGAAATGAAATCATACCAATGAAACTCGGCATTCAAAAGTCTCAATATTCAAAACAGGTTTCTTTTCAGCACAAGGTATGAAATCACAGAATAGCATGGCTAGAATGTACTGTAGTTTACACCTTTCTCCCTGTTTTTAATGTACAGAGGTGAGTGCCATTCATTATACAATGCCATCCGCTCACTAGAGAGATGGATAAGGAAATAACAAGGTTTGGAAAAGTACAAAGAAAAATGTTGCAGGGGTAGGATCTACAGAATGTGGCCAAACAAAGCCAGATGGGGACCAAGTATGCTTCGTGCTTAAAACCCCCCAAAAACAAATAGAGAATTAGATATAAAAAATAGAAATACGCATCTGATGGGAAGTGGAATAAAAAACATTTTTCCATTAAAAACCAGGCTCATGCCAGAGGAGAGTCAATACAATGTAGTGGTTTGAACGTCAGATTATGACTCTGAAAATCAGGTTTCAATTCCCTGCTTGGCCATGAAAACCCACTGGGTGACCTTGGGCAAGTCATACATTCGCAGCCCCCAAAAAGGTTGGCCATAGGGTCACCATAAGTCAGTAATGACTTGAAGGCACACAACAACAACAACAACAACAACAACAACAACAACAACAAGCCAAAGGCACGCCAACTGCCTTCAAGTGCTATTTGGTTTTCATGGAAATGGATTGTTGATTCTTTTGGGGTGGGTCTGCTTTTAACAGAAGTTCTATTTTTGGACTGCAACTCCCAGAATGTCCTGCCAACCATGTCTATGAGCCATGCTGACTAGAAAATTCAAAAAGCTATGCAAAATAAATAACATTTCCTTCCTCTGGTTAAAACAATCTGTGTAACATTTTAGTCCTATTTGGTTGTCATTTAAATTGTATTGTTAACCAACTTGAGTGCTTTTTAAAAAAAATAAAAGATGGAATATTGATTATTTATTTGTGGTGTAGCAATTTAAGTATTGGATTAGCACTCTGGAGTCCAAGATCCAAATACTTGAAGACCACTGTGTGGCCTTAGGCAAGTCATACCCTCTCAGCCTCAGAGGAAGGCAAGGGAAACTCTACTCAAAACAAATCTTGCCAAGATGGGGTTGCCATAGGTCAGAAATGACTTGACGGCACACAACAACAATATAAATTATATCTTATTTTCCCCCCAAAATGGGACTCAAAGCTACTTACATTATTTTTTTAAAAAAAAAATCTCCAAAAGTAAAAAGCGGCACGATTTTGCGACTTTTTGCATGGGTTAAGGTTGCATTAATGCTCAATTAGTCTGATGTTGTCTGATAACAATTCTGCTTTTGTGGGATATTACCAGATTTAAACCCTGTTTATCTACGGTATTTGGGCACTCCACGGAGAAAACTTGTTTTCTGCTGCTCCAGAGAACAGGACATGGAACAATGGATGCAAACTGCAGGAAAAGTTCCTCTGCATTAGGAGGAACGTCCTGACAGTAAGGGCTATTCGACAGTGGAACACACTCCCTCGGAGTGTACTGGAGTCTACTTCCTTAGAGGTCTTTAAGCAGAGGCTGGATGGCCATCTGTTGGGGATGCTTTGATTGAGATTTCCTGCATAGCAGAATGGGGTTGGACTGGATGGCCCTTGTGGTCTCTTCCAACTCTATGATTCTACAATTCTATGAAAATGGC
>NC_056527.1:11883685-11918384 GCF_019175285.1 Sceloporus undulatus | reverse complement strand
AGATAGATAGATAGATAGATAGATAGATAGATAGATAGATAGATAGATAGATAGATATTTTTACCTTAGCTGCAAAATAATTCAGTACCCCTAGTAGATAAATCACTACTGCTGAAACATCATTTTCCCCATATGCAGCATAGAGTGGGCCCTCAGTATTCCCTGGGGTTTGGTTACAGGGTCCCCCATTGATACCAAAATCCAAGGATCTTCATGTCCCATTAAATACAGTGGTGCCGCAAAATGGTGTCCTGAATATGAAATGGTAGAATCAAGGTCTGCATTTTGAAATTTAAATTTTTAAAAATATTTTCAAGTCATAGATGATTTAATCCATGGATACAGAATTGGTGGATACAGAGGGCCAACTGTATACGCTAGCCTCCCTTGCAGGGTTGTCAATGTTTATGTTTTTGATTGTTATCAGAAACCTGAAAAACCTGTTTCTAACCAGAAGCAAAAGTAGGGAAGCACAAGAAATTTGTGCACAATGGGAATTAAAGTCTCTCAAACCAGGTCACACTCTTCGAGCCTCAGAAGATGGCAGTGAAGAAACTTGCCAAGAAAGCTCCATAATCGGTTCATCTTAGGGTCACCATAAGTCAAAATCTAGTCAAAGGCACACAACAACAACAAACCAGTTTAAATTCCTTACAAATAATTTTCTGCCCTCCATGCTCCATATAATGTACATGACATACTTTCAACTCAAAAGGAGCTATATAAAAGTAAATGATAGTAGGTTTCATCCTGCCATATTTTCTTCTCCCCTTCTTCAATTTCCCTTTCCCAAACTGATGCCCCGCCTGCAATTCAGAGCAAACCCTGGCTTATAAACTCAAGCGGCTTAAGGATTTTTAAAAGCTGAATCTATTTCAGCAAACAGCTGTAAATGAACCTTTATCAAAGCTCAGGTACAGCTCAAGCCTTCAGGTAAACAGGAGCATTTGCCAAGTGGAAATCCCAGCCCTTTGTATATTTAGTAATGAGTGAAGATAAGATTTCATTTTTGACAGCATGACGGATGCAACCATAAAAGCAATCACTCTGTTACAGCAGCCGAAAAGAACGAATTTGATGGCTACAGCTTTATACCTGAACATGTCCTACTTTTATTTAGTGCACATGAAAGCCATTTCTTTCTTTCTGGTATGTGAACTTTTTATGGGACGTGTTTAGGGTTGATTTTTCTTTTCTTTTTTTAATAGCATAGACTGGAGAGACCTGACATCAGCTGCAAAAAGAGTTGCCCACTTCAAAGACTTAAAGCATATTTATTTCATACCTTTTACAGACTTCAAGATACAGTAAACAAGGAATTGCTGATTGCTTGCTGATTCATTGTTGCTGTTTTTAAAATGTGTTAGTTGCTGCAATTTAAAAGAGGAAAAAAATGGCAAAAAGTAATGGGGAGAATGTCTCATAAGATAGAAGACTGATTTAGATATGGAGGGCAAAGCCGAGATGGCACACCATCTTCCAGAAACAGTTATTCAAGTGTCAAAATGGCACAGCTGTTCCAATCATTCTAGCATGTTCACTCCTACATTTGCATATCCACCCTCTTAGAATGCATGCACACTGCAGAACTGATGCAGTTTGATACCACTTTGTATCCTATGGAATCCTGGGGTTTGTAGTTTTACAAGATCTGTAGCCTTCTCTGCCAAACTGTGCTGGCACCTCACAAGACTACAGTGGGCCTTTGGTATCTGCTGGGGTTTGGTTCCAGGAACCCCTGTGAATACCAAAGTCTGTGGATACTCAAATCAAATTAAATACAATGGATAGTAAAATGGTACTTATATAAAATGGAAAAATCAAGATTTGCTTTTTGGTATTTATATGATTTTTAAAATATTTTCACGCCATGGATGCTTGAATCCATGGATAAAGAATCCGTTGATACCGACTGTACAAACCCTAGGATTTTGTAGGTTGCAGCCATGGCAGTTAATGTGATGTTAACTTGCATTATTTCTACAGTACAGATGCACACTTTTTGTTTGTTTTTCTCTCATATGTACTTTCCAACTGTCCCAATTTGCCAGGTACAGTCCTCATTAATCCTCTGCTATCCCACGTTCTCAGCTGCTCCCTCCTCCCACTTTCCCCCTTCACCCTCAGCTTGCTTCAGTTGGTGCAAACTGAGTTCCGAGTCATTTGTACTCATTTAACTCAGCAGAAAAGAGGGGAGCAAAAGGAGGAATCTAGCCCTTTCCTGTCAACTCAAGCAAAAGCAGATGCTGCAGCTTCTCCTAGATTGCATATTCTTTATCTTTAAAAACTTTTGCCATCTTGATCACACCCTGATGTCGCTTGGCCATGTGTCCCAGTTTTCATCTGTGAATTGTTGGAGGAATGGTACATCAGCTTTTATTTGCACAGTGACATGAAGAACTACTGTTGAAGGGAGACAGACCTTCTCAGTGTTGGCCCTTTCAACTCTGGAAAAGAATTCTATAAAGAAGGATTTGCTGGCCTTCCTTAATAAATATAAGGCCGATCTATTTGTCTAGGATTTAGATTTCAGGGAGTCTTGATTCTTGAGTTTTATTATTTGTGCTTTTTAATACTGCATTTAGCTTGATGTCTTTACCTTAATGGCATTATTCAGCACTTTGTATGCTCAATATTAATGCAGGCTGTCATGTGATTTGTTCCTTTATTCATCCTGGTTCCTTATAGTAACATTTATGTTATTGAATAATTCATCACTTGCATGTACAATCAGTCTCCTCTTACCCAAGCTCTCTGGGAATTATATAAATGAAATAAACCAAAAAAATGTAACAGTGAATAAGAACAATATTTTTTTTCCAAAAAATGGAATCCAGTATCAAAGTAGACAGCTAAAACACTTTTCATATTTAACCACAAGTTCAAATATAAAGCAACTAAACACTAAAACTAACATTTCATACTTCAAAATAATACATTTAGCCTGCAGGGAAATATTACAGAAGCTTAAAGCTATTCACCAAGGCTGAAAGAAATGTTAAAGCTTGAGTGAACAAAAAGGTCTTAGCCTGGAGCTGAAAAAATGTAGGTGCCTCTAATAGAGAGGATTCCACAGCTGGGGTTAGGAATGTCCAGTCAGGGCTAAAACCTGAGACCTAGGGATGACTCTTTATGATATCACAAGAAGTGATGTCAAATATCTGGTGATGTCAAGAATATGCCCTGATGTCAAACAAAAATAATACTGAGATCCTACAAGGGCAAGCATGTGCGACTCTACTCGCCCTCTCAACACACTCTGGTCACACTATTGTGCTGAGATAGCCCTCTCCTGGCCATTCCATGGCTGGAGATGTCAAACAAGTGTTTGTCTATGTTCCCATAATTAAAAGTAGATGGATGAAAGAACCTGTTGGAGGATCTCAATGGATGTCAGTGGAAGATGTCTTCAGTCTCCTCTGGTTATGGGAACATAGCCCATCACTTCTCTCATCCTCCCCTTACTCTCCAAACATGAGAGTGACGGTTCTGAAAATCATGCCCTATGAGCATGTGACATGAGTCAACAGTGTGATGCAGCAGCCAAAAACGCCAATGCAACTCTAGGTTGCATCAATAGAAGTATAGTGTCTAGAAGATCAAGGGAAATAATAAATGCCACTCTATTCTGCTTTGGCCAGGCCTCACTTGGGGAATCCTGTGTCCAGTTTTGGGCACCACAAAATTAAAAAAGGATGTTGACAAACTAGAGCATGTCCAGAGGAGGGTGACCAAAATGGTGATGGTTCTGGAAATCATGCCCTATGAGCATGTGAGCTAGGTATGTTTAACCTGAAGAAGAGAAAGTTGAGAGGTGATCTGATAGCCCGGTTTAAATATTTGAAAGGATGTCATACTGATGATGAAACAAGTTTGTTTTCTGCAGCTCCAGAGAGTAAGACCCAGAGCAATGGATGCAAACTACAGGAAAGTAGATTCCACCTCAACATTAGGAGGACCTTCCTCACAGTAAGAGCTGTTTGACAGTGGAACACGCTCTCTCAGAGTGTGGTGGAATTTCCTTCTTTGGAGGGTTTTAACCAGAGGCTGGATGGTCATCTGTTGGGAGTGCTTTGATCATGACTTCCTGTATGGCAAAGGGTTGCACTTTTTGGCCCTTGATGTCTCTTCCAACTCTATGATTCTATAAACAGAAAGTCCTGCAAGTGGTGCAAGGGGAGTCATAGTGCAGTCCCACATGAGGAGCTCTCTTGCATGTTTGAACATATAGGATCTCGGCCTAGAAATGTAATGTTGTTGTTGTTGTTTAAGTATCTCTCCAGGATCGTGATACACCCTCGACATTGGCAAGCACAGTCTTGGCTTTGATGTGATATATTACCTTGAGGAGACCTTCTACCATTGTGATATATCATCAAGGGAAGCAGTAGAAGGACCTTGTCAGACAGAAGATTTTCCCCTTGTTAGACCCTGTCAATGTCTTTTGTCAATATATGCCCAAGCAGATCTTCCTTATGATAGATAGGGTGGATGTGCCAAATTTGGAACATTACTCTTAATAATTGTTGCTATGAAACATTAAAGATGACTTCATTGAGATCATGAATTAACCATGCATGCTGTCAACCCATTTTAAAAAGCAACATATGTAGAACTTTTTATGCACCAGAGCAAAACTCACAAGGGCTAAAGGGCCACTACAAAAAACATGGCACATATGGCAAACAAAGACCAAATATCCCCCCTACCCCCAAATTTATGCCTGGTACTATCCCAAAGGTTCAACTTAGGTGTCAGTGCACTCCTAAGAAGAGGCAGGATGAATCAGATCAAATGTTAACTCAGCTGTCAATCTCGTTGACTTCCATTGATGGAATGGAATCCATCATGTGCTTCTTTTCCAAAATCAAAGTGTTCCAGGCCTGTGCTTTAACCACTGGCTGACTATGTAATGCAGAATGCAAGCAGCAGAGTATCATAATAAAAGGAGAAAACTTTGTTTGGGGAATAGTATTCACAGAAATTAACAGGTAATAAAATTTCGTATGGATATCTTTTTAAAACAAAATTTCACTGAGAGGGAAATTAATTTGTGACTTTCCAGGCCCTCCTCAGAACGGCTCTTTCCCAATGTGGCAATCAACATTTGGCAGTCGATGCCAAATGCTGTCAATAGTTTTAAAGTAGTCAAGAAACAACTTGGGCAATGAAAACAGTTGGCTATTGATGCTCAGTTTTGATTCCGAATGATTACTTTAGGGTTGGAGAAATAGCAAGCAACATAAATACCAAACCGGAGGGGGGGGGGATGAGAGCCAGCATGGCAAACCTATGGCACGAGTGTGCACTCAGAGCCCTCTCTGTAGGCACACACGTCATCACCTCAGCACAGAGTTCGCCAGAGTTTGTTACTAGAAAGTCATAGGGACATGGCACTTTGCGATAAATAAGTGGGTTTTGGGTTGCACTTTGGGCACTCAGTCTCTAAAACGTTTGCCATCACTGGCATAGTGGTTTGAGCATTGTACTACAACTCTGAAGACCAGGGTTTAAATCTCAGCTCAGCCATGTAAACTCACTGGATGACTTTGGGCAAGTCACACTCTCTCAGCCTCAGTGGATGGCAATGGCAAACCCTTCTGAAAAAAACTTGCCAAGAAAACCCCATGATAGGTTTACCTTAGGGTCACCATAACTCAGAAACAACTTAAAGGCAAACAACAACAACAACAACAACTGGAGACAAAAAAAACCCACAAAACAGAAAATAAAAGCCTAAACAGCAAAATTGAACATATGAAATGGAATTTATTGCTTTCACTGTTGTTGGTTTTTAATCCCTTTCAGCTTTAGGAATCCAAGTCATTAAACATTTATAAAAGGCATGGTAGCACCTGCCATGCCTTTTACACTGTGGGATTCGGGTTACCAGAGCCCAGTCACAGTACATAATTATAGTATTATTATTCCACTTTAACTATCATGGCTGTATCCTATGGAATCATTGGGTTTGCAAACTAGGGAGGAACTAAAGCTCTCTGGCTGAGAATTGCCCCTGCCTAAACTGCCAATCTCAGGATTCCATAGGACAGAACCATGGCAGTTAAAATGGAATAACAGCCTAGAACTGAGTATGTAAATGGACTTCTCAGGACCTGGTTCCTCTTCTCTAGTTCTCATGCTAAGGGGAAAAATCTCAGGGCAAGAGCACTGTCTTGAAAGGGTAAGTACTTGACATTTTTAATTTGTTGCCTATTTTATTGAACCCTTTATTGTATTGTTATGTATTATTTATATGTACCATGCTATTATTTCTTAGACTGTATGCCATGAGCAGGTTTACACTTAACTATTTTATTGTTTGTATGTACAGCGCTGTGCAAATCTACAGCACTATATAAATAAAGCATAATAATAATAATAATAATAATAATAATAATAATAATAATAATATCTATTTCTCTCATTTGCTAGGCTTCTTATTTAAATGGCATACTTTATCTGTATTAGCGTTTCATGCTTGGTGACATCACCAGGGGCTGCCCCTTGTAGATTACTCTTGTAACATCGCCAAGGCTAGGATCATATGGGATCATCCTTAAGTTTTAGGTTTTGACCTTGATATCTCAGAGCCTGGGATAGTCCTGACCTGGTAAATCTCTCTGTGTTCAAAATGTTTATTGTGTTGGGGATCAGGGATAGTTATATTGAAGATTTCTTTGATTTAAATTCTACCCTACAAGATGCAGTGATCAAGGATCTTCTTGACACTCTGCCTTTTTCATAGTATAAGGGTTGTTGAATTATATATTTACCTGTTAGATGTGCTAGAGCGGGAGACATGTGGCCCTCCACATATGGTTGGACTTCAGTTTCCATCAGCTGTAACCATTGGAGAAAGTTGATGGGTATTGTAGTTCACCAACATCTGAATGTTGCAAATACAGTATTAAAGCTTGATAATACAGTAGTGACAAAGGGTGTTGATGAGGTGTGCGCATATTATTTTGTTATGAGCTTGAAAATAAGTGTTGACATCCCTCACATGTATGTACACAATCTTTTGCCTCAGCTGAGACTTCCTCTCATCACTTTCACAGAGGGTTCGTGACTTGATCCTCGCAGGCATTTATATGACATGCTTTTTCATCGAGGCAGTAAATTACCATCAGGTTGTAAAGGCAGAAAGGCGTTTGACAGGAAATTAAAAAAAGAATGTGAAATGAAAGGCAGCAAAAGTCCTAAATCTTGATTTTGATGAACTCACAGCAGGAAGAGTGGGGAAACAACCTCGCAGACATTATGTGCTGCACAAATCCTTCCAGAGACAAGCTGGGAAATTGTTGTTTCATAAAATGATCTGTATTAATAAGCAGGCAAGGAAATCACTTAAAAAACAAAAATCAGATAATAAATATATTTCCCAAATCCCCATGCTTCTAGGACATGTTTCAGTCATATACTATCTAACGGTATCAGTTTAGCAGGGACAGTCTTGATTAATCCTCTGTCATTCCACTTTTTTACCTGCTTTTAAAATGTCCCAGTTTCTCTCTCCTCATTTTATCCCTTTTTCCTCATCTTAATTCAACTGCTGCAAACTGAGTTTAAAAGTGGTTTGCAGTCATTTAACTCAGTTTTGTCTTTCCCTCCTTGGATAGCTTTGTGCATAGGCCATTAGGCCATCACTGTCTTGCTTCACAAGAACCTTTCCACCAAATCTGCAAAGTCTTCTTTGGAAGTGATGGCAGTGTACATATCAGCTTGAGAGCTCTGTGGGACATGGTTTGGAATAGAGCTTGAAAAATTACTTTTAGTGACAACAGTTTCCAGCCCTTCCCAACCCCGTGAGTAGCTGGGTATGATGGGATGGTTGTCCAAATGTAAACTTTTCAAATTTTGTTTTTGAGAAGGAAGTTCTGAGATAAAAAAAATTGTTGTGTCACACAGAGGGTATATGTGTGCTGCTCCAAATTATAGCAGGATCTTCTGTTGGACCTATTTCATTTGTTTCACAATGGGCACTCGTAATTCTATAGGGAGAAATGTGAAATAGGTATTGCAAATTTAGGATTGGTATGGAATAATTATCCCTTTTCTTCTCCAGTCTTTGAGACAAGTAGCTACAAGATGGAGCAAAATGAGGACGTTGCCCATCCAGATAAGAATCCTCCCTCCTCAATGAAATTTTCCTTCCATCTTGAAATTTCTAGCAATATCCTTGCCCCTGGGCAACTACACCCCTGAACTGAGAGATTATTTATGTTTCCTATTGCATTACTTAACTTAACAGTCCCTACCTGGCTTTTTATCCTCAAATGGAATTTCAGTTGCCTGTCTGGAATGATAACATGGTTGTACCACAAATGAGGTGCCATAGAAGTCTTCTTGTCACATTAATAACATGTCCATCAGAAAACTATTTATATAGTGACTTACTCCACTGTTCTCCAGACTTTTAAAATGCCTAAAGAGAAGAATAGTTACTGCCTAACAAGGAATTTGGTGTAATAAGAAAGCTTGCATTGTTGGGGTTTTCACTCCAACTGTTCTTGGCTTACTATACAGTATAACCTCCTCCTTTCTTTTCTTATTTTTTAAAAAAACTGCTAATCTTTTCAATGAAACACTTGGCTTGACCCTTCCTTATTGACATTCTGATGGGTAAAACATTGTTTCCAAGTGCTTATTTCTGCACCAAATTGAATTACAGTTCATTTTGTGTCTTGATCTGTGGAAACGTAAGCCTGCATTGAGCTTGACAGCATTTGCTCCAATGACACAACCCAAAATCGTTCCAGCAATTGCTTCTGTCTTCAAGTGCTGCCTGTTAGTCTGGAGACGTTTCAAACCAGCCTTGAGTTACAACAGAGAAACCTGTTAGGGAGGCTTTGTAAAACTACAGATCAGTTTTGCTTTTCTCTAAACTCTGTTGTTTAAGTGCAGAATGAAACTTTGGTAAACTTGCGTGGTGCTCTTTCTTCTGCCAGCCTTACCGCATTGCACTTTTAGATTACTTTGATTTCCAAACCTCCATACATAAATTATGATATATTTTGCTCTCCAGATTGGAAGGCTGAGAAAGGAGTGTTTGTGTGCTTAAGAAATTGGAAGAGGAGGAAGACAGGCATAAATATTTTATAAATATATTTGGATGTTTACCCTACCCTTATTCCTAAAGGCTCAAAGCAGAAAGCATGTAATCAAAACACTTTTTAATGAACTAATAATAGACTCCCCTGCTTGGCCCCAGCTACAAAGTGGATGCCTAAAAATAAAGGTTTCAGATCATTTCAAGAGAACACTCAGGTTGGTTGTTAATAGAATTTTGAAGAGGAAAGGTGTTTTAAAGAGTAGGGAACAGCTCCTTGTATTCCAGCACTAGATGGCTGTTTTATGGAAGTTTTCCGAAAGAGGCTGGACAGCTACCTCCAGAGGCTGCTGTCCAGGGGGAGAGTCTGCACTGAGAAGGATGTTGGACTCAGTGGCCCTTGAGGCCTGTTCCAACTTTAGGCTGCATTTACACTGGAGAATTAATGCAGTTTGACACCGCTTTAATTGCCATGGCTCAAAGTTCGGAATTCTGGGATTTAGTTTTGCGGGACATTTAGCCTTCTTTGTCAGAGAGCTCTGGTGGCACAATGAACTATAACACCCAGGACTCCATAGCACTGAGCCATGGCAGTTAAAGAAGTGTCAAACTGCATCAATTCTGTAGTATGGCAGTAGTTGAAGTAATACTAAATTGCCTTGGTTACCAAACTAGGAGTGTTCTTAGGATCTGCAATTAGAACCAGTGTGCTGTAGTGGCTAGAGCATTGTACTAGGACCCTGGAAAACAGGATTCAAATCCTGGTTCAGCCATGTAAACCTATTGGGTGACCTTGGGCAAGTCACACTCTCTCAGCCTCGGGGGAATGCAATGGCAAAAACCCCTCTGAAGAAACTTGCCAAGAAAACCCCATGAAGGGTTCACCTTAGGGTCACCATAATTTGGAAATGAGTTGAAGGCACGCACACAACAACAACAACAACAACAGTAGATGTGAGCAAATGTAGTAGAGGAGGCCAGATATTGTTGACCTGTAGCTCCCAGCAGTCCTCACCATTGGCTGTGCTGGCTAGAACTTGTGGGAATTGCAGTCCAACACCGTCTGGAAGATGACTCACTTTTTCATCTGGCTCTTCCTCTCACTTTCCCCCTTCATCCTCAGCTTACTTCAAATGCTGAAAAATTCAAAGTGCACAAGTTGTTCAGCAGTGGAGAGGAGAGGAGAGCAGGGGCACAATCTTGCCTTGTGTAGTAGGCTCAGACAAAAGCAAACTGCTGCACCCACTCCTAGCTTGTGTGTTCTTTCTTATTAATAGCCTTTGCCATCTTGACCACACACTGATGTTGCTTGGCCTCACATGTCCCAGTTTTCATCTGTGAAATGTTGGAAGGCATATCATTTCAAGCAGCACTTTCTTTTGCTGGTCTTCTCTGAATCCTCATGAGGCCCATGGTCATGTATGAGCACAGTATGTCTCCAGAGATGTGACTTCAAAAACTGTCATCTGGATTAATGTCTACCAGTTTGGACTTGAATTGTAATTTAGTATCTTAACTGCCCAAAGGTTATTCAGAAATGATTATTTACTGTGGCTTAAATCCAACTGTTAGTCCAAAGTGGAGCAGATTTATTGGATCAATGGGAACTTGGTAAGTCAACACTTGTGTTACCCTGGTTCAGTCGGTCTACTCTACTTGGAACTAACTATTGGATTTAGGCCTATATTTGAAGCCAAAATGATGAGGGCATAACTGAAATGTTGCCCAAAGGCAATTGCAGATTAAAATTGATTAAATCTTCCAAACAAATCTGAGCAATGCATTAGTTGTCACATTACAGTTAATTTGAACAACACTCCCATAATTGTTAAAAAGGCATAACTGCCTAATACAGAAACGCCAATATAATTTTTCCCCTTCTGGCCTCAGCCTGGACACTTGTGTTGATAATGCACAGATGGATTTCTTGCTGCATTAAGATATCACATTCTATTCCCTTAGAGTAAATGTTTGAAATAAAGATCCCAAGACCAAACTGGAGCTATTTCTGGTGCCAGCTGCTTCTGAGCAAAACAAAAAGAACCTCTATGTAGGCCATTACAAATCATCTCCTGTGTGTATTAAGATTATTTTTCAGTGAGACTTTGTTTTTATCAGCAGATAAATCAACAAATAGTCCTATGAAAAAACAGAACTGATTAAATAACTTTTACTCCAAGTAAAGGTGTCCAATGTGTGACACCTCTAAGAAGCGGTGGGATTCATAAAGGTCTCATGCAGCCCTTTTGTGGGAGGGGGATATTGTAGCCCTTGGAAGATCCGTCATCCCCCAAACCCTCCTTGTCACCTAAAAATAATGCCAAATTAAGTTTGTTCCTGACAATGGCAGCTGTAATAGCCTTCCAGAACTCCGCAGGAACTAAAAGTTGGATGGCATGACCTCTGAACTCTGAAGGATCCCATCCTTTCTTTAAGGACTTGAAATGTGGGATTAGAGCAGGATATATGTTGTTTCTCTCCAGTAGCTGGTCCATACATTGCTTGAGCATTCCTTTTTATAGGCAGGTAAAACCTGCCAATGCCTCCCAGTGACGCTGCTTTTGCACTGTTGATGCCCATATGATGTTCCTCCAGAAATAGTTCTGATGTGCATGGGCATGATTATGTTCCTCTCCCTCTTGCTATTCCTAAATGGGCTATTTTTCTTTTCTTTTCTTCTCTCTTCCTTTCCTTTCTTTTCCTTTCTGCCCTTTTAAAAACCTTAATAGGATACAATGATTGTGCAGTTGCACTAAAAATAAAAATAACCCAAAGGCGTACTTGGGAATGGCTTAGAGCAGGGACGTGGCTATATGGAGGTTGGCATGAGGAAGACAGAGGCCAGGACAGAAACAGCACCATGGCAATTTGGAAGATGTGTGCAATGTTTACTGTCCTAACCCAATATGTTTCCATTTCCTAGACTAATGCAATTGTGGTGCCTTACAAGCCTGGTGTGATCAAGTCCTAAGATTATGATCTTACAGTCCATGTAAGGACATCTTTGATGTCATGAATAAAAGTCATCAGTACCTGTATCAGGTAATCAATGAGAGGAGGCAGTTGGCAGATAACCATGCTGCTTCCCCTTCTACATTTCTCATAGAACTATGTATAACAGGGGTAGGCAACCTTTTTGACCCGGGGGCCGGGTTGCTGTCCCTCAGACAACTGGGGGACCGAAGCCAAAAAATAAATAATTAAAAAAATTTTTAAATTATATAAATAAATAAACCGGAACAAATGTAGGACAAAATTTACAAATGGAGGACACTTTTTTTAAAAAATGGAGGACATGCAAAAAAAATTGCTGATTTTTAAAAAATGTTAATATAAATGCATGTTTCTGAGGCTTCTATAGACAATTGCCCCCCCTTGCCCCCCTTGCCCGCCGCTTGCCCCCCTTGCCTGCCACTTGCCCGCCTCCTCCTCATAGGCCAAAGGCCCCGGTGGCAATCGGCAGCAGGACTGGGCTGGGGCCGGTCCCAAGGCCTCGCCGAGCTGAATCCAGCCTGCGGGCCACAGGTTGCTTACCCCTGATGTATAAGTTTGCTTTCTACCTGTTGAGGTCAGTCTCCTTTTTGCCTTTGCTTTGGAAGGAGAGAGCCTTCTGGAATTCATCCTATTATGCCTGCCAATTTATGCCTTTACTCACCCCACGCAGAAGATCTAGCTTTAAGGAATCCTGTAATCAAGTCTAGTATACATATCCAGGGGTAGCAATGTTGGCCATGTAGCAAAGTACAACATCCACAAAACAGTGATACCTATATTGGACCAACCCAAATGCACAAAATAGATTGTTGCAAGCTTTTGAAACTCAACTGGTTTCTTCATTAGGCAAAGATGTTAAAAATTATACAAAAGAAAAAAATATGAGGATGTCAGTCACAAGTCTGATTTTGTCAAGATGTGACTGTTCTCACTTGGAGTGGTACTGAAAGGAAGTCCATGCAGGCAGGGCCCTTCTCCTTCCGGCCCTGTGGGTACTCCAAGAAAATAAAATAAAAAGTTTTATTAGCAAGACAAAAAGAGATGCTCCTCTTGAGATCCAAGTTCCCTCAGTCCTTTATTATTATTTTTAATTGATTATTTGTTATTTTAAAGCCCTCCATGGGCTGGCCCCTCCTTACTTATCAGACCTTCTTTCTCCTCACCTTCCCACCAGGGCCCTCCGTTCTAGTAGTCAAGGTCTGCTGTCCTAGCCCAGGATTTCCTCTGCCCCATCTCGGATTCACCCCTTTTTACTCACTGTCCCTCACTCCTGGAACCTTCTTCCCCCACAGGCAAGAGCCATCACTTCTTTAACCAGCTTCAAAACGGAGTTGAAGACCATCCTGTTCAGAGAAGCGTTCCCAGGCATTGCATAACTGCCACTTGCTATTTGATGTTCTTTTGTTGCCTGTTTTATTGAATCATTGCTATGTATTTTATATGTATTATCCTACTAGAGAGGCAGGCTAGCTCCAACAGGCCTCCCTGGAAGAAGTTTACCCATCCAGCCCTCCCTCCAGTCCATCTGCCTTGGTCCAGGCCTCGGAGGTAGAGAAGAACTGCTGGCCCTCATCCCCTTCCCCACCACCTTTCCCTTCTCCTTTTGTGTCGTGTCTTTTTAGATTGTAAGCCTGAGGGCAGAGAACCGCCTAATTAAAAGATTGTATGTACAGCGCTGTGTAAAGTTACAGCGCTTTATAAATAAAGATTTATTATTATTATTAAGTATTAGTATTATGATTTGTTCCACATGCCCTTTCTCCCCCCTATCTTTTTGGACAGATTTCCTGAGATAACAAACAAAATTTACCGTTTTAACTACTGCAAGCACCCAGGGAAATTATCCCTGCTGTTACCACAAGCTCAGATTTCACTAGCCTTTGTCTCCCCGTTAGTTATTAACATTTCTTCTACCAAACCAATGTATGGTTCCAGCAATATTAGTCCATTGAACAAATAATACTGTTGTTTTGAGATTATGATCACATATGGAAACATCCTTGTTAAATTATTTCTTTCAACATCTATATATATACACACATACTGTATAGGAAATGGCAGTTTTCACAGGCAGGTTTGCGAACCACTTTGGTGCCTTTAGCAAAGTATCTTAAGGTGTGTAAATACATCAAGAGGTGAAAGGCAATGTGGAAACTGGGTTCAGAAAACGTTCTGCAAACGTAAGGGAAACAAGAAACATCCAAAGACAATCCTACAACACTACCTCTTCATGCACCATGGACCAGTGAATACGGTGGTTACCATGCGTGGAGGTGGATTTCAAGAGGGCAGGCTTTGTTTCTTCCTCCTTAACCCAAACAGTGGATCCTCATCCAGTCAGCAGGTTGTGTGACTTTAGGCGAGCCAACTTTGCCAGCTAGAGCTAGGAGATTGTTTCCAGTCTAGTAACCATGCCTTTAGGTCTCTTAGCATCTCCCTTTTGAGGTTGTGTGTAGCTAGAAAGGTGGTGATATCTCCTTCTTTTCAAATTCCCAAATGTGACCAGAGACGTTTTACATAAGAAGGCAACTGACCATGGACAAACATAACAGGCAGAGTGTAAAGTCAACCAAGTGTACAGCCTAGGCTCTCCATTCTGCAGCTGCACAACACAGCTTGGCAACATTAGGAAGCACCTCATGCCAGTTACGAGCTGTCGGGGACGGGGAGCGCAGGAAAGAATTCAGAAGTTATCTATTGTATGTGAGGCATCTAAAGAAAAGGACACGCGTTGTCATCCTGGACCTCTCCACATTACGCTCTCCTTTGAAGGACTTGCCCACACTTTCACAGAACATTACAAAAAAACCAACACAAGAGAGGCACATTGAATCTTAAATATGCCCCCAGGTATCTTGAAATGCATCTTCCTTCCTCACATTTTAGCTTTGCAAAGAACACTAGACTCATTTGAAAGTTTTCTTCTGTCCTCATAGCATGGCCCATGAACAGTTATTCTCTTGGAACTGATCTCAGTCCAATGAGGCAAAGAGTCACAGGCTGAGTGTCTGCTTTGAAGGGAAAATAAGAAGGCCTTTCAAAGTTAGAGCTTCTGCCTTGGAGCATCAGTCTCAGGATTTTAGGACACAAGACAGCAACCAATAAACGCCAGTTTTCATTCAGAACAAGTTTTGTGTTTGTTTCTTGGCCTTCTAAACGCTAAATGTGATGGTCCCATGTTGAATGAGCAGTTCAGAAACCTGCGGGCCTATACAGGCAAATAGAAGTGTTGTTAACACACCTTCAGGGTACTGCCACTACCAGGATCTCTATCAGATCTACACTCCACTTTCACGGTGTTTAAGCCCTGTAAACTTTTACTTTTAGCATCTGCTCTTGCTGATGGTGACCAAGCATGGTGATAAAAATAAACCTATGTTGTAAAGTACAATTTTATGATGTCCTATATATTCAAATCCTTTCCATGCTTCAGTCCATTAACATTTGTTTGTGGTGTTTCATGTGCCCTTGTTGGCAATGTCAAACACTACACCAAAGTATAATAATTTGTTAAAGAAAGAAGAACAGGAGGAAGAGGAGGAGGAGGAAGAGAGTGGTGGTAGTAGTAGTAGTAGTATATAGTGTTGTGGCACTTTTAAAGATTATTATTATTTATTTTAACCTTTATTTAGGAGCGCTTAAATTTACACAGCGCTGTACGCAATCTTTTTTAGTTAGCAGTTCCCTGCCCTCAGGCTTACAATCTAAAAAGACGACACAGAAGGAGAAGGGGGTGGTGACGGGAAGGGTAAGAGGTCCAGCAGTTCCCTCAACCTCCGAGGCCAGGACCAAGGCTGATGGACTGGAGGGAGGGCTTGGCTTCATAATGGAAGTTATCATTATCCAGGGAAATACATACTGTACTCACAATTAGGATTATACATATACAGTACATAGCATACAGGAATGGATCGATAAACAGCCACAACAGAACATCAGATAGTAAGCGACATATGCGATGCCTGGAAGGCTTCACTGAATAGGATGTTTTTTTCAACTCCGTTTTGAAGCTGGTTAAAGAAGTGATGTAAGAGTGATGTAAAGAAGTGAGTAAAGAGTAACATTTTTATACAGCATGCATTCCATGTAACCTTCCCTCTGAGCAGTGACAGTTCTATGTCAGTAGGAGCAGTGAATCCTTCCAGATGCTGAAACTATTTGGGGAATTTGAAGTAGCCGCCCCTATTTTAGGGATAGAGTTTGGCCCTTGGAGGGTCTTTTAACGTGGACTAAAAACCCACAGCTGATTTACCACCTCAACTAGCAGGGAAGCCAACAGATGCCCCTGCTCATATAATCTGGTGAAGTACACCAGAACTCACAAAGATATATGCCAGATAAAACCTATAAAATGCCACAAGGCTAACTGTTGTTTTTAGGCAAACATGTAACAAACCAACACCTCCATTCCTCAGCCAGTCTCCAGCCACAAGGGAATCCACACCCCTTCCAGATATTACAACACTTTCCAGTCATGGTTTCATACATGCTCCTGACAAAACGCACTACATCCATTGCTTATACAGAGACACAAACATATTACAATTTTCTGCAACATATATCATGCTAAACCTGTCAAGGTATGATAGAAGAAGAGCTGCTACAGCATAAATTCTCACCCCACCCAGATCAAAATCATGAATCATTTTGCAACTTGAGGTCAATGTGGAAATGTAGGGAGATAGGATGTTGGGAAAACACTGGCCAACAAAAGTGTTTGAAGGCCACATGCTCCACCTGGCCATTCTAGCATCTAATCCCAAATGTTTAAAGAGGGCTGGGATGTGAACAAAGCAACGCGGAAGTATGGTCTGCATTCAATGCAGATGTTAATGTGGAAACAGTGCAATATACCGAGTTTGGTTGATGGGTGCAATCTACATGGGAGAAGAATTCCAGTTTGACTCCACTTTAACTGCCAGGGTTCTATCCTGCGAATCCTGGAATTTGTAGAATCATAGTACATAGAATCATAGAGTTGGAAGAGACCGCAAGGGCCATCCAGTCCAACCCCTGCCATGCAGGAAATCCAGATCAAAGCATCGTCGACAATGCCCCACCAGCCTCTGTTTGAAGACCTCCAAGGAGGGAGACTCCATACACTCCGAGGAAGTGTGTTCCATGTGGAACACCTACTGGACGAATTCCTCCTAATGTTGAGGTGGAATCTCTTTTCTGTAGCTTGCATCCATTGCTCCGGGTCCAGTCTCTGGAGCAGCAGAAACAAGTTTGCTCCCTCCTCAATATGACATCCCTTCAAGTATTTAAATAGGGCTATCATATCACCCTCTTAACCTTCTCTCTCCAGGCTAAACATCCCCAGCTCCCTGAGTCGTTCCTCTAGGCAAGGTTTCCAGACCTTTCACCATTTTAGTCGCCCCCTTGGGACACGCTCCAGTTTCTCAATGTCCTTTTGAATTGTGGCGCCCAGAACGGGACACAATATTCCAGGTGGGCCTGACCAGAGCAGAAATAGTGGCACTATTACTTTCCCTGATCGACTACGATAATCTATTGATGCAGCCTAAAATCGCATTGGCCTTGTTAGCTGCCGCATCACACTGTTGACTCATGTTCAACTTGTGGTCTACTTGGACTCCTAGATCCCTTCCACATGTTGTCTCCTTAAGCCAGGTGTCTCCCATCCTATATCTGTGCATTTCATTTTTTCGCCCTAAGTGCATGACCTTACTTTCTCCCCTGTTGAAGTTCATTCTTTTAGCTCTGGCCCAGCTTTCTAGTCTATTCAGGTCATTTTGAATTTTGATCCTGTCCTCTGGAGTATTAGCTATCCTCCTACTTTAGTGTCACTGCAAATTGGATAAGTATTCCCCACAATTTTTTTCCTCCAAGTCATGATAAAGATGTTGAATAGCACTGGGCCCAGGACAGAGCCCTGTGGACCCCACGGGTTACTTCTCTCCACCACAGCATTCCCTTCACTACTAAGCTGGTAATTTTATCAAAGAAAGAGATTAGATTTCTGGCTGACTTGTTTCTCTGAACCCATGTTGACTTTTGTGATATGGCACTGGCTTCAGATGTCACAGACTCTCTGTTTAATGATCTGCTCCAGAATCTTCCTAGTACTGATGTAGACTAACTGGACGATAATTGGTTGGGATCCTCTTTTTTCCCCTTTTTGAAGATGGGGACAACGTTTGCCCTCCGCCAGTCTGCTGGGATTCTCCTGTTTTCCAGGAGTTTTCAAAGATTATTGCCAATGGCTCCGATATACATAGCTAGTTCTTTAATACCCTTGGATTAGCTCATCTGGCCTGGAGACTTAAATTCATTTAGGTTAAACAGGTATTCCTGTACTATCTCTTACTTATTGTGCTGAAATTCCCTATTCTGTCCTCTGCTCCATTATCCCAGGTTGAGCACCCTTTGCCTTTTCTGAGAAGACTGAGGCAAAGAAGGTGTTGAGTAATCTGCCTTTTCTCTGTCTTCTGTTAGCATTTGCCATCTTCTCCACGCAGTGGCCCTACCGTTTCCTTCTTCTCCTTGCTGCTGCGGACATAGTTTTTGTGAAGCAGCAGCACTCTTTGGCGAGAAGGTAAAGACCTTGCAAAATTATAAATCCCAGGATTCCATAGGATGGCATTACAGCACTTAAGTGTTGTCAAACTGCATTATTTCTACATTGTATATGCACCCGTGTGACTGGAGAGAGATGGTTTTGAATTTTTGCTCAGCTAAAAATTCACTGGGTAATCTGGCCCAATCACTATCTTTCAACCTAACCTAACCCCACACAAGCTGTTGTGTACAAAATGGCAGAATGTATATGCTGGCTAGGAACATCTGGGTGGCAAAGAGGAGGAATCTCAGTTATAATAATTAAAAGAGTTTTTCTCTCAAGTTTTCAGTTGAATGTGAATGGAGTGAAACTATATAATAAAAATAATAATAATAATAAAATAATAATAATAATAATAATATAATATTAAATGCCGCCCAATCACTGGGAATCCAGGCGGCTTACAACAGAGGGATATAGACAGTTCCCGCCCTCAGTTTTAACAATCTAAAAAGACACGACACAAAAGGAGAAGGGAATGGTGGGAGGGAGGGGATCAGGTCCAGCATTCTTCTCTCCCTCTGAGGCCTGGACCAAGGCAGATGGACTGGAGGGAGGGCTCTTCTTCTTAACTAAGGCTGGATCCGATGGCATCGGGCCTGTCCTTTCACTTCCTCTAAGGCCAGAAGATGACAGTTGGAAGGAGGGAGGGAAGGGCTCTTCCTCTTCAGGCCCGATGGCGTTTGGCCTGTCCTGTCACTCCCTCTAAGGCCAGAAGATGACAGTTGGAAGGAGGGAGGGGAAATATTATTAGATAATATTATTAGATAATATTAGAACCTCTCCCAGTAGTATAATATGGGGTCATCCAATGAAAATGACAAAACATGCAGAGTAAACATCAGAAAGCACTGTTCTTAAATGATATATTATTAATTCCTTTTTAACTCAACAGTGTTTTAACATTACAATTTAACATAGAATAATAGTGGTAGAAAGGACCTCAAGGGCAATCTGCTCAAACATTCTGCCATGCAGGAATGTATAGCTAAAGTACCGCTGAGAAATGGCCATTTAATTTGTGTTTTAAAATGTCCAAGGAAGAACAGCCCACCACCTTCCAAGACAGGCTATTCCACTGTTGAACGGTTCTTACCGTTGGGATGTTCTTCCTAATGTTCAGATGGAATCTCTTTTGTTGCAACTTGAATTCACTGGAATAGGTCCTGCCCTTTGAAGCAGCAGTGAACAAGCTCACTCCATCATCTACATGACAGCCCTTCAGATATTTAAAGATAACTATCATTATCATTTCTCCATCTTCTCTTCTCCAGGCTAGTTGTTTAGTTCTCCTTTAATATTACCATTTTTGTCTGTTTTTAACCTGTGCAAGCTTTTGCCTGTACTGTTTTTAATTTTCCTATGGTTTCAGTAGGCCCTTTTAATGTTCTTGAGCATCGCCTGGATTCTCCAGCATGCACTCTTCCAGTCCCCTTTGGGTTGATGACTGCAAATAATGAGTATTTCCAGCTAAATCACACATATTTTGTTGTTACTGATGTTGATAAGACTAGTGAAGTAGCAGCTGATGACCCCCATGTTTGTGGAGTTGTAAATCCACTCTGGATTCTGGTCTGAAGTTCCTGTAATAGAAGCACCTTGTGATGTTATGAGTTTGTAGAGAACATGTACAACATGCTGCAGTTACAGTTACAGTTACAGTATTAGATATGTTAAGTCAAAGTATAGTTATGTAAAGTATGGTTATGAAAGCCAGCATGGTGTAGCAGTTTAGGCATTGGCCTATGACTGGAGATCAGGGTTTGATTCCCTGCTCAAGCATAAAAACCCACTGGGTGTCTCTAGGCAAGTCATATTCTCTAAGCCTCAGAGGATGGCAATGGCAAGCCTCTTCTGCAGAAACTTACCAGAAAATTCTATGATAGATTATTATTATTATTATTATTATTATTATTATTATTATTATTATTATTATTGGTTTGGCTTAGGGTCACCTTATTATAGGTTCACCTTAGGGTCACCATAAGTCAAAAATTACTTGGAGAAACACAACCACAGCAAATAATTATGCATGCACTGTGTAATAGATGCTATAACCTAAGACTAGATCAGGAGTGGGCGAGAGGTGGAATGTTGGGAATGACTAAATGTCTTAGGAGACTTTAAAAAAGCAAGTATGTATGAAAATTCGGTTAGAATTAGCAATAGCAATAACAATAGCAAGTACATTTCTATACTGCTTATCAGTGCACTTAAGCACTAAGAGTGGAGTCTGTCAAGGTTAGGAATTAGTTGGATTTAGGACTTTGAGTGGTTGGGAGAATTAGTGGTTAGAGATAGATATTAGTTAGAGTCAGGGTCAGAGTTTGCTAACAGATGAGTGTGTGAGAGTGAGTGATGTGATTTAGATGTATTAAGTAGATAATCTGTCATGTTATTTGTTTATTTATGGGGTGGTTTTTGTTGTTGTTAGGAGAGTTGTGTGTATGTGGTTTTTGGGGCAGCTGGTATTATACCTTTTTTGCCTCCAAGAATGCTACATAAAGGATATTGGAAAGCTTCATTTCAGACACACAGTGTCTGGTGGTGACACCTAGATTTAGGGTGGTGGTGTCCACTGGGGATATAAGATGGAAAAAGTCACACACAGGAACCACAAAGGCATCTAGGAGGTCCCCACCATCAGTGGTCACAGCAGTGGGACAGGAGAAAGTCCATACATTTGGTGGCAATGTAGGGTGTGTAGAGGCCCTTACAACCCTATTCTGGGTTTACCAGCTTGGATAGTTAAAGGCAGTAGGAAATTACCACCCCAAAAACATGGAAGCCATCAGCAGCCAGCCATTCTTTGTTAGTCTAAGTTAAACAGAATTGTCATGAGAATGAGACAGATTATGCCTTAAATTAACTATTTGGATCAGGTTGGCCTATGGACTACCAATGTGTGGCCTATGGACTACATGCAGCAAATTTGAATGGAGTCCTCCTTGGTCCTTAAAAATAATTTAGTCTTAAAATTTAGCCAGTTGTGCCTCCAGAAGCCCATAGGGGGCATGATCTGGGGTGGCTTCTGTGACAGTGGGTCAGTGGGTACACTATGGGGTTTATTTAGGACTAAGTGAGAGCTGTCCATGGTCCTAAACTTATTTTGGAGATAGGGTTCAGAACCTTGGATAGCTCCTTTAAGGTTTCAAACACAATAGAATACAATCCCCATGTCCATGAGGGATACAATTCGCAGACTTACCATAAAAATGTGAAATCATAGATAACAGTGAACCCTACTGAAATGAATAATTTCTGGTGTGTATGGTGGAAGGTGACCATAGAGTCACACTGGAGAATCTAGAAAATACCTAGAGAGAATATTTTTTTCAGACAAGGGCAAATAAAACCACAGATAATAGTCCCACTGATATGGGGGTCATACTGTAAACCCCATAATGCATTCACTGTATCCTGAGCATAGAAGCTGGCTGGCTGTCCCGTGATTAGACATTTTGAGTCATTTTTACCCCTGCAAGCTTGTTTAATTTGGAAAATTAAAATTTCTGGGGGAAAAGGCCACTCTGAATCTTTTTTCTCCAACTATCATCTTCCAAATAGCCCCAACTAGCCCTGCTACAAAAGATATCTCTCCTTAAGTTTTTTGGGGGCATGATTTCCCAGTTTTAGGCCCCCAAATGGGGACATGGAGATTAGGGGCTAGAAATACTGGATTTAGGGCAGATCTTCCAATGTCTGTGTGTAAGAGTGAAGCTCTGCAGTCCTGGAGGTATTCCCACATCTGCTTTAGCTTACATATAAGATTTTTTTTAAAAATACTGTATTGTTCGTTTTAGTGAAGCATTTGATTATTATTATCAGGAAAGAGGTATACGACTGTTTTCAAGGACAGAGGGAGTCCTCAGACTATGCCTGAAAAGTCTCCATTTCCAGTTAAGATTCTCCATTTTCAATTTCAACATCCTGGGACAGAATTATTTCCTGGATAATATCTTGATTGTGTGTATTCACACTGATTTGTCTTGAATGTAGCAAGTGCTATTGGAACACACTGCATTGGTGTATGGTGAAGTCTCCTTCTTTGGAGGTTTTTTAACAGGGGCTGGATGGCCATAAGTTGGGAATGCTTTCACTGAGAGTTCCTGCATGGCAGGAGGTTGGGCTTGATGGCCCTCTTCCAACTATATGATTCTATGATTCTATAAATTTGGCTACTGCCTTCCTCTAAGTTGCTTCTTTCAAAGTCAATGAACACTCACACAGCTCATGCTAGGAAATCAGGGATCCCATGGAGAACAGGGTGAAATGCTAACGACATGCAGCCAGTTAGATATAACTGCATTATGATGATAATATTGAGGGCAAGTGAAGTCAATTGAGAGCGAAGGCAAGGCAATGTCAAAGAACAGGAACAAATTTCTCAGGAATGTTCAAAAACTGCTGGAAAAAGAAGGCATGTTTTGATGCTGTCAAGAATATTTGCAAAAATTTGCAAGCAGCTTTGGCTCAACTCCAGTATTAAAATGAACATCTTTGGTAGGATGGACTGGGGACTTCAGAAATTAATCTATCAGCCTAATTCCTCTTTCTTTCATGCTAATTGGGCAGAACCCATTAAGAACATTTCTCCCATTTATTCCTTGCATAAACCCTATTTGTTTTAATGGGGCAGTGGGAGAAATACCTAAAGGGATGTGCCCAATATTGAGGTGCTCTATTCATTTCAAGGCAGAGGAGCATCTAGCCCTATTTTTCTTGACAAGCCTCTCAGATTTTCCAAAGGTTCAAAAAATCCAGCTTCAGCACTTGCTAAAGTGCTAATTGTTCTCAATAGGAGGTGAACCAGTGCTTGTTAAAAGAGTAATTAAACAACAGTTTCTAAAGCCACACAAACAAAGCATCTGGCTGGGGGTTCCCCCTCCCTGTGCACAGAAAGCATCTCCATCCACTGTGTAGCCACTGCATTCATAAAAGCAAATCACATCAAGGCATTGAACCTTGGGAAGTTTAAAAATAAGACCTCAACCAACTCTGCTGTGAGAGAAGATGCTCCCTGCCCTTAAATAATGCAAAGTAATAGGCTACCAGTTCAGTTATTTTTAACCAAAAAGGATAAAAATAGATGAGATCTCTCATCTTTTCTATGACTGAATCATGATGTGGAATAATGAAGGCAATGTATAACAGTGGAGCGGAGGTCTCTCATAGTTGGACTTACCCGAGGGGTGGGGAGCAAGCAGTTGAGAGGTTCTTACAGTGGTGCAGTCAAGCTGCACTGGAACAAGATAATGAACAATGAGATTCAATGGGACAACCCACTGGGACCCATCCAAGCCAGCAGGTTTAGGACAAAGCTTTGGGTGTGATCTTTCCTCCAGTGGTGTAGGGCTGGGACTACAAAGGAAGAAAGAGTCAATTTTCCACATGTTAATGTGTCAGAAGCTCAGGAGTTGGACAGGTTACTTTCTGGACTAAATCTCCAGATTTAGACAAGAATCCCCTTGTCATTATGGTTGCTGGTGACGCTGATGTAGAGATTATAAGAATAGCGGTCCAAATAAAAACGTTTTGTGCCTTTAATCTGGTGATATTGTACCTGTAGTCCTGAAGTAGCCTAGAGAGTGTTTATTGTTGTTGCATGCCGTCAAGTTGTGAGGGCATGCAATGGTGAACCTATCATGAGTTTGTTTTTTTGGGCGGGTGTGTTCAGAGGAGGTTTGGCATTGCCTTCCCCTGAGGCTGAGAACATGTGATTTGCACAAGGTCACTCCGTGGGTTTCATGGCCAAAGCTGGGAATCAAACCTTGGTCTCCAGAGTCATAGTCCAACACTCAAACTACTGTACCCCTTCCAAAATTTACCTTCTTTGACTGAATTTTGATCTACAATGTATTGTATTTTATTGTTGTTAGCCGCCCCGATTAACCTCAAGGGGCGGGATATAAATAAACTATTATTATTATTATTATTATTATTATTATTATTATTATTATTATTGGACCACCTTTCCTGCGGAGACCAAGGGCCAAAATAAGGCTGCTTCGGGTCACTTTGGAGTTATGCTGTTTAAATGATGCATGGATCCTAAGAAGCCAGAAGCTGCACCAAAGCTATGCTGCAGTCCTAAGGACTGGAGTGCAGCTTGGCGCAGCTTGTGGCATCTTAAAATGCACGTGTTATTTAAACAGCATACCTCCAAAGTGACCCAAAGCAGCTTTATTTTGGCCTGTCTGTTTGAGCCCTTGGTCTCCACAGGAAAGGTGGTCCTATAATAACTGTACATGGATATGCATCCTTACCAATCAGGGATCAAATCAAGAATAGGATGATACATGGTCTACATTGGATTCCTGAGAATGAAAAGGCCAGGAATAAAAGGCTGAACTGAGATTAAGACAAGAGATTTAGCACCCAGAGGAGGGCAAATTGATCCCAGTCTATGTTGAACTGGAGAACAATAGAGATCAACTGGGTGATATCATCTAGCAACCCTAAGGCGACTCTGTCATGGGGTTTTCTTGGCATGATTTGTACAGAGGAGGTTTGCCATTGCCTTCCCCTGAGGCTGAGAGAGTGTGACTGGCCCAAGATCACCCAGTAGTTTCATGGTCAAATGGGGATTTGAACCCTGGTCTCCAGAGATGTAGCCAACACTCAAACCACCATCTTAGGTCTAGTTAAAAGCCTATTTCTCTTAATGGCACACAGATTCTTTCTGTTGAACAAACAACCCTATGGTAACTCATAACATAGCATAGAAAAATGTTAAGAGAACACAGCAAAGGCTAATGGAGTTAGATCAAGGGTGGGAAAGATATTGACCTGAAAATATTATTGGATCCCATTTCCCATTCCCTTCAGACAGCCTGATCTATTGTGAGGGGCAATGTTATTTGTCATTCTGTAACATCTGGAAGGCCACATGTTCCTGTGACCCTGCTCTCCATAACACAGAGAAGAATTTGCAGTGCAGAGGACATGGCATGGTCATTCCATTAAAGAGAAGCTTTCCAAAGCCTGCAGTCAAAGAGAATTTGAGAAGACTGCAGGAGTGTACACAAAGTCCAGTGAAGATGTTGCAGCACACAAAACTTTAAGATAACAAAACAGAGACAGTCCACATTTGACCCTCCAGATGTTTGGGCCAAGTTTGTCCTCAGATCTTGCTGGATAGGGCAGAGGGGAAGTATAAACCATAAGATCAGAAAATCCAAAAGTTCCCAGTGCCTGTAGTAAAAGATGCTTTGAAGGCTTTATGGTGTGAGATTCCAAGAAGAGCTCAGAATATTTCTGTGGACTGAAAGACTCTGGATACTCTCTGTATGTTGAGAATCTCATTCGTGGGAGCCAGAGATTAGCCTAAGGCCTGGGGATCTGCAAGTCTGTGCAACTGCAGAAAACACTGGAGAGGACCAGTAATAAATATTTACACCAGGAGTGAGAATTGTGTGGCCCTGAAAATGTTGCTGAACTCCATCTCCCAGCATTCCTCATCATTGGCTACAACATTGGACCCGGGGGCTCCAAGGAATTGTGCAAAGTGCAAGCCAGAGTCTACTATGTGCAATCCCTCAGAGCAAATCCTCACAAACTGGGATAGGGCATTTTTACACACTGTCATGCATCCGAAAAGTGACACATGATCTGCAAGGCAGGTTTTGGTCTTTTGGAACCACTTTTCCTTGCTTCCAAAAAGTGAGGATAAGGATGTGAGGAGGGCGGTCATGGCCAGTCAGTGGGGTGGAGGAATGCACTCTGCACATGCCCTGGTGCATGTGTCCCCATCATCTTTATGGATGCCAGAACTGAGAGGTGGTTCTACAGACAAGTGTAGTCTGCCTGAACTAAGGACTACAGATGCATCCACACTATAGAAAGAATCCATTTTGACACCACTTTGACTGCTATGGCTTAATGCAGAAGTCCATGGCATTGATCCATGGCAGTCAAAGTGGTGTCAAAACCATTCCCATTCCCAGAATTCCATATCACTGAGCAATGGCAATTAAAGTGGTGTCAAAACTATTCCAATTCCCAGAATTCCATATCATTGGGCCATGGCAATTAAAGTGGTGTCAAAACCATGCCCATTCCCAGAATTCTATAGCATTGAGCCATGGGAGTTAAAGTGGTGTCAAAATGGAGTCTTTCTGCAGGGTGGGTGCAGCCTATCACTGCACCATCTGGGCCAAATGCAGGTTTATGACTAACATTGTCATATATTTTTTTTCTCTCTTTCTCTCCTGTATCCTTTTGAACACCTTGGCTGTGGCAAATTTGGGATGCTCCCTTTGTTGTTGTTATCCACCCTCCAGTCGATCTTGACCCATGGCGACCCTGTAGATGAGACATCTCCAAGACTCCCTCTGCTCCACTGCTTTGCTCAGCTCCTGCAAATTCATGCCTATGAGTCCATCCATCTAGCATGTGGCCTTCCTCTCTTTCTGCTTCCCTCCACCTTTCCTAGCATTTTTGTTTTTTCCAGTGAGTGGTGCCTCCTCATGATGTGGCCAAAGTAGGATGGCCTCAATCTTATCATCCTGGCTTCCAGAGATATTTCTTGCTTGATCTGCCCATTAGTTTGACTTCTTGGCTATCCATGGCAACCTCAGCACTCTACTCCAGCACATTACAAATGAATGGATTCTCTTCCTATCCACTTTCTTAACTGTCCAGCTCTCACAATCCATCCATGGTAATGGGGAATACAAGGGCTTGTATGGTTCTCACTTTCGTGCTCAGTTGTATGCCTTTACATTTTAGGATCTTTATGAGTTCTCTCATAGCTGCCCTCCCCATTCTGAGTCTCCTTCTGATTTCTTGACTGCAGTTCCCACTCTGACCAATAGTTGATCCCAGAGATGGACATTCTTTGACTATTTCGATGTCCTCATTCTCTAGGTTGAATCTGTGTAAGTTTTCTGTGGTCATTCTTTTTTGTTTTATGTCCAACAATAAGCCTGCCTTTGCACTTGCCTCCTTGATCTTCCTCAGTAGTTGTGCCAAGGCTGTGAACTTTTCAGCTAGCAGTGTGGCTCAAAAGCGGCTTAAAGCCTCCACTTGGAGGAAGGTGGATCCTGATCTGCGCCGCGACCGAAGCGCCGTGTGGACAGGGAGCCTCCTGCCGTCCCCAGAAGGAACTGGCAGGCAGGGAACGGCCGGCGAAGGCAAGGAAGGACTCGGCGCAGGGTGGCCCCGGACAATGGAGGACGTGCCAGGGAACATGGAGGACAGGACCTAAGACAAACCAGCAATCCTCCTCGAAATGGAAAGTCATACTTCTTAGTCCTGGGCCTTTTAGAACTCCTCTTGGGCAGAAAGGCTGGGATGGAGGGCCTGTCCGGGAAAAGGAGGACGCCTGGTTCCCCCCCCCCCCCTAACGGGGTGGGGAGGGGAATCTATGGCCCCCCCCCCCCCCCCCAAAAAAATAAAATAGAGGGGAGGGCCTAAGGTTTGTAGCTCCCCTCCCCCGAAAAAAAGATCAGAATTTCGCAACTGGGAATTGGAGGAATGAATGGAAGATGTTGGAGCAAGGCAAGGGGGGTGGGGAATAAGAGGGATGGGGGCAGAGCTAGAGCTTTGGGGAATTACTGGGTGGACTACAACTCCCAGAATCCCCCCCCTATTGAGCATGGGGCAATCTCTGGGCAACAAGGAGCCAGAGTGACCACCTGCGTTCCTAGAAAAGGCAGGAAAGGAGCTGAGAGAGCAAGCGACATTTTTTGCAACGTCTTTTCATGTCCCACTCCGTGACATATCCATACTACAGGGTTGCAGCAGTTTCGTCCTTCACACCATGAATCCCAAGAGTCCATAGAGCGGAGCTATGGCAGTTAAAGCTGTATGGAATTGAGTGAGAAAATGCAAAGACACCCAGAACGCAGGAGAACAACCTTGGAATATTTAAGCCCATTCTGGGGAGAGACTGTGGGACTGGAATTTGCTAAAAGTTTTTTAAATGACCCGACTTTTCTTAAAATGACCCAAGTGACCAGATGCCTCCTGCTCCAGAGAATAGGACCCAGAGCAATGGATACAGGAAAAGAGATTCCATCTCAACATTAGGAGGAACTTCCTGACAGTAAGAGCTGTTTGACAGCGGGACACACTCCCTCGGAGTGTAATGGAGTCTCCTTCTTTGGAGGTCTTTAAGCAGAGGCTGGATGGCCATCTGTCGGAATGCTTTGATTGAGAGTTCCTGCATGACAGGGGGTTGGACTGGATGGCCCTTGGGGTATCTTCCAGCTCTAGGATTCAACGATTCTATGTAATCCCTTTCTTTGCCAAGCCCTGACCAGTCCAGAATCTGTTGAGCTTTAGTGAGGTGGCAACCAGGGATAAACAAGTGAAGAGAGAAGCTACTTCCAACCCTATAAAGATAAGATTGTGATGGCTGGTCTTATGAATAAGGATACGTGTGTCAAAGGAATGAACTACCCTATTTCTAAATGCATCTAGGAAGTAGACTGCTGCCAACTTCTTTTTTTCAGTTGGTCTCAAAGGGGCTACAAGATCTGTCTACATACTGATTCTACAGACTAACACAGCTACATCTTTTAATCTTTTCTGTAAGACAGGAAGATAGGAGTCCCAGAGAAGGTGGCAAGGTCTCTCTATGAGGCCCTAAGGTTGGTCATGAGCCTAAGGAAGCTACTAGCCCATCCCTTGGGTCCATCTCGCTCGCTTTTCTATCTCTATTCCTTCCTAGAGCTTGACAAACTTCCCAGCCTGGACAGGGAGTGATGGATGTGTTAAAACCACATCTGGAAGGCCTAGCTTTCTGGAAGGCAGACCGGCCCAATAAAATGTAAGGGGATGATGATGGTGGTAGTGATGATGATAATCTAGTTTTTGAAAACTTATGGTTTTTGAGGTTCACAGGTCCAAGATGCATATACAGCACACATACTGAGACACCACAGGCTCTTTCATATAATTGTAACAGTTTGATACCATTTTCATCTGCCATGGGTGCATCCTAGGGGATCCTGAGATGTGTCCTAAAGCTCTCTGGCATAAAAATTCTAAATATCTCTCCCTAAACTACAACTCCCAGAGGATGCACACATGGCAGCTGAAGCATTTTCAAACTGGTATAGTTATGTAGTGTGGAAGAGCCCCTCTCCCCCCCCCCAAAAAACACCTTAGTTTAGACTTGAGGAAGGAAGGAAGAGAAGGGGGAGAAGGAGGGAGGGAGGGCGAGAGAGAGAGAGAGACCAAGGGAGGGGGGTCACCATAGCGTGAGTTTCCTCTCTCTCAGGGCAACTGTCTTCCCATTGATTTTTTCTTCTTCTTTTAATCCAAGCGACTAAGAGATTAATCCTTATACAGAGTTCATCTAGGCCCAGGATCTGGGGAGTGGAGTTGTTGGGAGGGCGCTTGTTTTCATTGGTTGTGTTGTTTTATGTTTACTCTGTTTGCATTTCTTCATGGGGGCGGGGGAGTCTTGCAAGTCGAATTAAACGAACAAAGCAACGTCCGAAGGCGAGTAGCTCCAGTCCAAACGTTTCCCCTTCTCAGACGTCTTGGGAGATGCAGCATAGTGGGAGTCGGGGATGAGGGGTGGGATGGCCTCTTTTGCATCCATCATCCCCTGTTTATGGTGACCCCCACTGCCCCAGAAAATAAAACAACAACAACACAACTCTTCACCTCGCTTACCCTGGAGATTAAAAGACAAGATGGTCTTAAGAGGACCAGCTCCAGAGCTGCAAGCAGAAGGGAGCCTCCATTGAGTTCAATGGCTCCTGGGTTCTAGCCTATTTGAAGCCTATGCATAGGGTGGCTTGCTCTTCCTTTCCTTGGAAACAGATTGGACCAGGGCTGGTCCTCACATTAGGCAGAGTGAGGCAGCCCTGGTCCAATCTGTTTCCCAGGAAAGGAAAGAGCGCCATCCTATGGACAGATTGCAAATAGCCTGGACTCAGGAGCCATTGACCTCAATGGGTGGCTCCTTCTGCTTGCAATGGGTGCTCCCTTACTAAGCCGCACACGTAAAATTTCTAGGGCCTTTGGTACGATGGAGGCAGGGACCTAGCTAGGATTTTAGGAAGGGGGGGGTCACCATTATAATGGGGCTTGGATGCGGCGGCGCAGCAGCACGCACCATTCATTTTTCTAATGGAAGGGAGGGTCCGGACCCCAAGAACCCCCCCTTGGCTACGTCCCTGATGGAGGCAGTGGTTGGAGCACTGGACGACCACTCTGGGGTTCTTCATGTAGTGCCTTCAAGTCCTTTCCAACTTATGGCCACCCTAAGGTGAACCTAACCTGGAGTTTTCTTGGGCGGTTTCTTCAGAGGGATCTTGCCTTTGCCATCCTCTGAGGCTGAGAGAGTGTGACTTGGCACCCAGTGGGATTACATGGCACATCGGGATTCGAACCCTGGTCCCCAGAGTCCTAGCCCAACGCTCAAACCTCTAGGGCACGAGGTTCAGATCTCCGTTTGGTCACACTCTCTCAGCCTCAGAGGAAGGCAATGAATATGTCTTGCCAAGAAAACCCTTTGCTGGGTGGTTCTCCTTAGGGTCGCTCAAAGTCGAGAACGACTCGAAGGCACACAACAACAACAACAACAACGACGACGACGACGACGCAAGGGCTGCTTGCGGTATTTTTAAAAACCCTATGATGTCCAGTTGAATAGCTTTAAGGGTGCGGGCAGGAAGAGAAGGTTTCCACTATTTGCTGCTGGGCCTCGGGCGGCAAAATGTGTTGGGCTGCCCTGGGTTACTCCATGCCTCTTCCTGGAGTGGGATGGGGCAAGGGAAACGGCATGGTTACCCAGAATCCCACAGTAACCAAGTTGTCTGGGGGACCCAGGCGCTTGATGCCCCAGAAATTAACTTTGGCTGCATCCTCACTGCGGAAATAATCCGGCTTGACCCCACTTTAACTGCCACGGCTCAAAACTAGGCAATTCTGGGAATGGGAGTTTGTTGGGGTAGCAGAGCTTGGTTTGGGGGAACGGGATGGAGAAGAGGTGAACTGGGGGATCGTGCCCAAATGTTGCCTTTGGGTCCTTTGAGAGAGTAAAATAACAACAACATCAACAACAACAACACGTCAAAATTATTTATTATTAATTTACTTTATTTATAGGCCGCCTTTCTTCCAGGCCGGGACCCAAGGCGGTCCAAAGGATCGATCTACCTGCCTTTGGGGGGTCGAAATTCTTCAGATCAGAAGGAAATTCGGGTCTGGTTTCGTCCAAAGATCCATGAGATAAAGGACGTACAGCTTGGTTTTTGCTTCATATATTAGCTTTTGCAAAACTCATCGCCCGGTTTTAGAGTTTGGAAACGTTACTTGCGGGGGACCGGAGCTCCCAGAGTCCCCGACACCCTCCACATAGGGGCCAGGAGGATTCTGGGAGCTGTCTTGCAAAAGGAAAAAAGTAACTTATCCAAGCTGGGAGGCGAGAGTCAGAGAAACCGCATCTGTCTTGCAAAAGTTTAGACGGGACGCCTGGAAACTTTCCAAAGTTGTTTCCCAACAACTGAGACCCACAAAGGGATACTATAGGACGCGTGTGTGTGTTGTGTGTGTCTGATCGGGAAAAAAGTGAGGCATTAAAATTAGAAACAAAAGTCGGACCAACGTTGGCTCCGTTTGGCATCCCGACTTCGGTCTCCTAACGCCTAACGAGTTACCCTAACGCTGGGAAACGTTTAAGAGGTTCGTTTCTCTCTGTAGATACCGTTCGTTTACCGAGGAGTAAGTCCCTTGGTTTCTATGGATGACTTACCCAAGTGAGGCGGAGGGGAACGGGACTTATTACTTTGCCTTTCGAGCAGGTCCAGACTTGAACCCAAGTCCCCAAGAAATCCACAGGTGGCTTATCCTAAAATGTCCAAATCGGGACCAAAAGCCTTTCAGTCCCCCAAAAAGGTGACTCCAAGGCTTGTAAAATATGCTTTATATTGTCCGCAATGTTTTCCCAAAGGTCCACTTTTAGGCATCCCAGAAACTTTGAGGATCCCGACTTCTGAGTAAATGCTCTCGGATATTTTCTCAAGCCTCCCAGAAACTTTAAGGAAAGTTAAAAAGTTTTGTGAAACTTTGAGGAAAGTTGCTAAGATGCTTTTGGATTTCCCAGCGTCCCAGAACCGTTACGAAGCGCTATGAAACTTTCAGGACCGTTTAAAAGGTTTTATGAAACTTTTAGGAACGTTTACATTTTTTAATGAAACTTTTAGGGAAGTGTCTAAGGATGCTTATGGTTTTCTAAGCGCGGGGGAAAAAATATTATCTGAGCGCACTTACTCCAAGAAGTAAGGATCCCCGGAGCCCTGAGGTTGAAACGATGTGTAAAGTGCTTTAGGAAAGAAAAAGGAACCTTTTCCCCAACTCCTCGCTCTTCTCCCCTTGCCTCTCCATCCTTCTGGGTCGGTACTTTCTTAATTCATTTGTTTATTTTTCAGGGGAAAGAACCAGCAACACTGACCCCTTTCCCGTGCTTCTACAGTGCTGAATTTTGGGGAAGAAAAGCCTCCTTTTTTTCCTCCTGGAGATCCCCTCCCCGCCTCCCAAAAAGCAAATGCCACCCCTTTCTACTTTGGGGCTGAGATTTGGGCGTGTTTGCTTCCGGAGCTGCCTTTCTCCGTCCCATTTTTGGACGATGCTGAGTCTCTCTTCAAACTTTTGGGAACTTGCTACAGATCGGGAGGGGGGGAGTTTTCCTTGCTAGCCAGCGAGAACTAGCTAGGAATTTCACATTAAACCCAGCCTCTTGAGACCTGCTGGGCTGCATCCGCATGGCAGAAATAATCCGGTTTGACACCACTTGAAGTGCCATGGCTCCATGGCACCAACTACAGTGCTCAGAATTTCAAAGCATGGAGCCATGGCACTTCAAGTGGTGTCAAACCGGATTTTTTTCTGCATTTTTTCTGCCGTGTGGATGCAACCCTGGTGCTGACATAGGAAGAGGCTTTTAGCAACTGGGGGAAGGGAGGAAAGGAGGGAGGGGGGCCCTCCATACCTGGTTGTGGTTGTTGTTGCTGTGTGCCTTCAAGTCCTTTCTATCATAGGGTTTTCCTGGCAAGTTTCTTCAGAAGGGGTTTGCCATGGCCATCCTCTGAGGCTGAGAGTGTGACCCTACCCATGGCCACCCAGTCCCATGGGATCCCAACCCTGGTCTCCAGACTCCAACCACTACAGCACACTGCCTACTCAGCTCAATGCATCCCAGATCAGGAGCTCTTCTCGGTCTTCTTCCCAACTTTGCTCCAAATGCCTTGCAAGTTCTCCTTTGGGTGAGTCCAGGGATTATCTATTTAACATTTTTCATGGCTCCTTCCATAAAATATGGAAGCCAGCAAAGGTGGTTTGATCAATCTAAGGACTGATTTGTAATTGGAGGACACTCTGGGAAATCAGGGTTTGATTCCTGCTCAGTCGCCACAAGTTGGAAAGGATTTGAAGGCACACAACAACAACAACAACAACAACAACAACAACAAGAGGGAGCATACACATACATTATATATTATACACAGAGAGAGAGAACAGTCTTAACTTACGTTTCAGAGGGAGGAACTGAGATAAACCACCTCTGAGGATACCTTGCCTCAGAAAACCCTAATAAATCCATAGGGTCCCCATAAGTGGACAGGTGACTTGAAGGCAAGCATTGCACTGTAGACCCATTGAAATCAATGGTGCTGCCATAAGGGTTGACTAAGAGTCCTCCTTCTTTCCAATGGGCTTACCATAGTTTTGGCCTATAAGTAGATTTATCCCAATGTGTGCGTACTGCTCTGCAGTTCTCATAGATACAACAAACAGGTGTGTGTTTGTGTGTCTTCAAATCGCCTGTCACTTAGGGTGAGCCCCCTCCCCAATAGATTTCATAGGGTTTTCTTAGGCAAGGAATACTCAAGGAGGAGATTTTGGCCAATTTCTTCCTCTGAAGTGTAGCCTGCAGGACCTGGCATTCCATGGCCGTCTCCCATCCAAGTACTATCCAGAGCTGACCCTACTTAGCTTCCAAGATCCTTAGTACTTTCAAGCGCCCTTAGAGTATTTAGGCCAGAGAGGAAAATACAGAGAAATAGTGGTTGACGGGTGTGTATGCCTGTGGGTGTGCTTAAATATGCATG
>NC_056527.1:11876644-11883675 GCF_019175285.1 Sceloporus undulatus | reverse complement strand
AGATAGATAGATAGATAGATAGATAGATAGATAGATAGATAGATAGATAGATATCACACACACACACACACACAGATATCACACACAGAGAGACATATATATCACACACACACCTATCTATATCTATATATCACACAGAACCAGCATAGTGTGTTTTGTGCCCTGGACTCTGAAGAAGGGCCAGGGTTCGAATCCTCACTGGGCCATGCCAACCCACTGGGGGTCCTTAGACAAGCCACACTCTCTCAGCCTCTCAGAGGGAGACACTGAAGAAACAACAACCTTCTGAACAAATCTTGCCAGTGATCAGCTTCCCTTAGTTTCTGAAGGCACAAGCGACAAATATATATAGATAACACACAGGTCCAGATACATATGGAGCCGGTGTAGTGGTTTGAAGGCTGCGCTGGGACTCTGGAGGCCAGGGTTCGAATCCCGGCTTTTCTTGGGCAAGTCACATTCTCTCAGCCTCAGAGGAAGGCAAGGGCAAACCTCCTCCGACGAAAGCTTGCCAAGAAAAGCCCACCATGTCTGTCTTCGGTTTGCCATAAGTCAGAAGTGCCTTGAAGGCACAGAACAACCACCAGACACACACAGACACACACATATATGTATAGAGACCTTTGTGTTAGGATCATTCTCCAAAGAGAGCCAGGGCAGCGTCGTGGTTTGAGTGCTGGGACTCTGGAGACCAGGGTTCCAGTCCCAGCTCAACCCACTGGTAGACCTTGGGCGAGGCACACTCTCTCAGCCTCAGGGGGAAACCTCCTCCTCCTCTCTGAGCCAACCTTGCCAGGAAAACTCAGAAGTCGGGAACGACATGACGGCACCCAACAACCAGAGGCACCCACAGATGTTGTTGTTGTTGTTGTTGTTATCCAACATGTCAACCCTGCAGAGGAGACCTCTCCAAGATTCCCTCTGTCCCACTGCTCTGCTCAGGTCCTGCAAAGTCATACCTATGAACAAGAGAGCTTTTGGGTCTCAAAATGTAGACTAAATCCATTTCTCAGGGGCTAGGTCCCACTCCTTTCCCTCTTCCTCCTCCTCGGGTTGACCAGCACCTGCTCCTCTTGTCCAAAACACACTGCAGGAAACAATCCAGTTCGAGGCCGCTTTTTAAACTGCCTTGCTGCCTCAATACTGGGGGATATTGGGAACTAGTTTTGGGAGACATGTCACCTTCTCTGTCAGAGAGCTCTAGTGTCACAATAAACTACAATGTCCAGGAGACAGGGCAGTGAAAGCGGTCTCGAACTGGATGATTTCTGCAGTGTGTTTTGGACGTAAGGGAAAAAAAGTTGAAGTAGGGATGGAGGGAAAGAAGCAGAGAAAGGCAAGAAAGGCAAAGGCATTGGAAGAGTCCTTGAAGTCCTCTTTCCTCCCCAAATCTTTCAGGTGCCAAGAGAGAGGCAAAGTGGGTGCAACCCAAGGAGGGAACCATCCCCGATCTTGTTGTGTGTGTGTCTCTCTCCCTCTCTGGTTTGTGTGATGCTGGTGTTGTGTGTGTGTGTGTCTGTGTGTGTGTTTTGCCTTCTTCAGGGTTAATCCATCAGAAGGCGAGCTGCTCCCGCCTCGTCCAATCAGGGCTCAGCCCTGGCAGCTATAATACCGAACTAAAGGCAGCCTGGCTTCACACAGCGCGGTTGGGGCTCCCTGGCGGATCCAGACCTCTTCAGATCGCTGGGTTTTATATCTATATCTATATTCCTGTTTTGATCCCTTCGCCTTTCTCTTCTCCTCGCCTTTCCCTGCCTTTTGGGTGAGTGACAGAGGGGCCACGATCCCAACTCCAAGGAGTCCCTCCCTTTGGAGGACTAAGGTGGCCATTCCCGCACCTGTCTGGCCAGGGATCGCAGCCTAAAACCGAGCCTAGAGCAGCAGCAGCCAGAGCGAGGAAAGCTGGGCTCGGCTCCGGAGAGGACAGAAAAGCCAAGGCAGAAGACAAACCAGCAAAGCAGCCCTGCAAGCAGCATCGTTGGGTCTCTCTCCTCTCTCGCCCCCTTCCACCACCCTCACCCTCTCGAGTGGTGCGGGGGGAGGCAGAGGCCAGGATCCGACTCTCTGTCCCCCCCCCCGAAAAAGACTAACCCTGGTCCGCTTCTTCTCGCCTGGGCCGTCGGCATGGCCGCTGGGTTGGTGCGGGCCGGGGTGTTGCTCTTCTTCCTCTGCTCGGGGCTGGCCTGCGGTCCCGGGCGGGGTTTCGGCAAGCGGCGCCACCCCAAGAAGCTGACCCCTTTGGCCTACAAGCAGTTCATCCCCAACGTGGCCGAGAAGACCCTGGGCGCCAGCGGGCGCTACGAAGGCAAGATCAGCCGGGCCTCGGAGCGCTTCAAGGAGCTCACCCCCAACTACAACCCGGACATCATCTTCAAGGATGAGGAGAACACCGGCGCCGACCGACTCATGACCCAGGTGAGCAGGGGAAACGCCTTCACACGTGCAACGCTCGCTTGCAGGGCTAGGGCTGCAGCCGCACTGGGGAGAGGATGCGGGTTGAGACCGCTTGAAGGGCCAGGGCTCAAGGCTAAGGAATTCTGGGTGCCTCAACAAACTCCCATGCCCAGAATTCCCTAGCCTTGAGTCCTGGCCCTTCAAGCGGTCTCAACCCGCATCATCTCCCCAATGTAACTGGACTCAGAGGGGCCATCCACACGAGGAAACAACCCGCTATGGAAACCAGGAGGTAAGGGCCACCCTTGACCCACTGGTCTCCCTTGACTCGCGTGTCAGGGCTTTCCCACGAGACGCCTGATGGAAAGACAAGGAAAGGTAGAGAGGCTTGAAACCAGGAGGGAGTAACCCCTTCCCACCTGCTCCAGCACCCGCTTTCCACATCGGGGTGATTCCCTGGCCTTCTGAGTCTGTTCACACTAGGGATCCGGTTTGACAGCGCTGGAAGGGCCATGGCTCAAGGCTAGCCGATCCTGCAATTATTCTTATCCCGAGGCAATGACAAAAATAGAGGACACCCCAGTTATGATAACAATAACAATAATAACAATAACAATAATAATAATATTGCAGCCATAAAGGCTAAACCCACTCCTACTAGAAAGAGAGATGTGTGCTTCTGGGAGAAATGGAGGAGGTTTGGACAGGTAGGAGGTGGGGATGCAGAGCAGGTCCTGGAAATGGAGGACGGGGTGGTGGGCATGGTGGGGTGATGGTGGCCATGCCCTTCCCTGCCACTGGGTTGGTTGCTTGCTTGGTTGGTTCTGACTGCTTCTCCACCCCTGTCTTTCCTCCTCCTCTTGCTCCATCTTCATCCCTTGGGACCCCCCCCCACACACACACACACTTTTCAAACCAGGGTCCTTCACGCCCCACAGCATCCTCCCTTTCCTCCTCTGGCACCTTGCAAAGCCTCAAAAGGGAATCCTTGGCCCAGTTCTCGCCCAGGCTGTCACTCTTTCTCTCTCGATCTCTTGAACTCAGGGCACCCAGAAGAAGCAGGACTTTCGGGGGGGGGGAGAGAAGAAAAGCCTCTCCTCCTTGCGAACCCGCCTTCCCCGCCAGCCCCTCTTTTTGCAACTCTGCCCAGCCGAGCATTCAGAGATCGATTTTCCTTCTTCTTTTCCCCCTTCCTTGAAGGCTGTTTTTGCCCAGGAAGACCTGCCTTCCCCCATCCGCGGGGGAGGGACCAGGAACTTCACCACCATTGCATCACTGCAAGAGAGAGAAACAGAGAGAAAGACTCTCTCCGATGCCTCTCTCTCTCTCTCTCTCTCTCTCTCGATGAATGCCTGCTCCCCGGCGCCTGATGCGATCTAGGCTGGCGGTGGGCTAAAAATAGGAAGGAAGCGATCCCAGGGGATCCATCCTCCTTCCCGAGGATGGCTTCTGTTGGGTCCCACATCCATCCCTCCCTCCCTGCCTCCCTCCATCCCCCTCCAAGGTCCAGGTTCTGAGTTCCGGAGTTCCTCCCAACTACCTGCCATCCCTCCTGCCAGCCAAGCACCGGGAGAGGCTGCCTGCCAAATATAGGTCAACAGTCTTTTAGTCGACCCCCCCCCCCCAATACATACACACGCTTCCCTCCGCTGTTAAGAAGGGAAGCCCCACCTTCACTGCTCTCTTGGAGATGGAGACCCAGTGCAAGGACAAGGGGGGCTGGGGGGACAGGGGGAGATGGGGGGATTTCCTAAACCCCAGCCCCCTCCCCCAGGCTTGGGTCTCTTCTTGGCTTTCTCCTCCTTCTCCTTCTCTCCCTTCTTCTCCTCCTTTTCTTCTTTTTCTACTCCTCCTCCTCTTCCTCTTCCTCTTCTCCTTCCTCTCCTCCTCCCCTTCCTCTTCTTTTTCTCCTTTTCGTCTCCTCTTCTCCTTCCTCCTCCTCCTTTTCCTTCTTCCTCTTCTCCTCCGCTCCTTCTCTTTCTCCTTTTCTCCTCCGCCTCTTCTTCTTCTTTTCTTCCCCCCTCCTTTCCACCTGACTTTTTGCACGTGCCGGAGGTTTCTTTCGGGGTCCAGTGAGGGAGAAGCAGCCCTTCTTTCCCCCCCCAACCCCCCCCATCACCCCCTTGATCTCCTCCCGACCACCTTAAATCCTCCGCCTCTACCTCGGGAGGGCTGCGAGGGAGAGCCTCCATTAACTCTGCCGAGCCAGGGAGCAAGGCTGGGCTGTGTGTGCCTCTGGGTGCCTCTGGGCATGGGAAGGAGAGCCAGACTTTGGGGCTTGGGACCGAATCTCGCTTCGAAACCAGGCGAGAAAGGCAAGGCGAGAAAAAGGCGAGCTCGGCCAGTAAAGGCGAGAGGTGGGTTGTTGCAGAAGGCAGGGGGGGCTTTCTCGCCTTCTCTGGGTTTCCTTCCCCTTCCTTCCTCTGGATCTGGGTCCCCCCTTCCTTCCTTCCTTCCTTCCTTCCCTCCCTCCCTCCCTCCCTCCCTCCTTCCTCCTCCCAACCGGCCAAGACGCCGATCTCCCGGCGAAGCCCAGCGCGCATTTTCAGCTCCACTTACTCCTCTCCTTTATCGATCGCAAACGGCTAGGATTTCAGCTTCCAGCCTTTGGAAGAAAAAAGGCCAAGGAAGGAGGAGGAGGAGGAGGAGCAGGAGGCCAAGGTTGCTCCTCCTGCCTTCCCTGGGGACTGCCCTGGCGTGGAAATCCCGGGGAAATCCCGCCTCTGGATGCTATCCACATTGCAGGAACAATCCCGGTTGAGGCCGCTTTAACTTTAACTTTCCTGGCTCCATGCTGTGGAACAGAGGGCACTGTGTGGTTTGTTGTCAGCTCTCAGACAGAGAAAGGCTAAATAGCTCAGCAAACGACAAACCCTATATTAGAAGTCTTTTGAACCACCCACACTGTAGAAATAACCCGGCTTGAGACCGTTTTGACTGCCCTGGCTCAGTGCTAGGGAATCCTGGGAATGGCGGTTTAGTCTGGCCTCCAGAGCTCTCAGAAAGAGAAGGCTCAGTGTCTCCTAAACTTACAGCTCCCCGAATTCCCTCGCATTGAGCCAGGGCAGTTGGAGAGGTCTCCGAGTGGGTTATTTCCGCAGTGGGTTTTGTTTCGGACCCTGGTGTTCAGTTTGGTTCGGAAGGAAGAAAAGCAGGCTGCATCCGCAGTGGAGGGATGCTCCGGTTTGAGAGCGCTTTGAGTGCCAGGGCTCCAGGCTGGAGAATTTGAGGGAAGTGTCGCATTCGTAGTGCAGTAGTAATCCGGTTTCAGAGCGCTTTGACTGCCCTGGCTTATTTATTATTCTTCATAATAATAATAACAATAATTGTTCAGAGGATTTTTGCCATTGCCTTCCTCCGAGGCTGAGAGAGAGTGACTCGCCTGGTGACCCTAAGGGTCTCCTTCTTAGGGTCCCCAAACCCACCTTGTCCCCTGCATCAGGCGGATGAGAGACTTTCTCCAAGCAGCAGCCCCCGATTTCCACGCGCGTTTTCCTTTTTGGAGCGGGGTGTCCAAAGGCAGGCCCTCCAGTTTCCTAAACATCCCTCCATCCATCCCTCCATTTCTCTGGGGAAAGCCTCCCCGGGGAGACCCGCGTGTCCGCGGCGTGGGAGCGGCTGGGCTTTCCTTTCCTTTCCTTCCTTCCTTCCTCCGCTCCTCTCCATCCCTCCTCTCTCTCTCTGGAGGGAACTTGACAGAAGGTCACAAGTTCAAGCGCTGCCGGCGAAGACAACCAAGGAGGCCAACCAAAAAGGAGGAAGAAAGGCTGGCAGGCAGGCAGGAGAAAGAGAGAGAGAGAGAGAGAGAGAGAGAAAGAGAGAGAGTGGCACTGGGGATGGCACCAGGCTTGCGTGCTTGGGCAACCGGGGCTTCCACCCGGTGGGCCTGCTGGCCATTCCCCAGTCTCCCCGGAGAAGCAGCCTTGAAGGCCAGAGGGGAGGAGAAGCAGGTCGCCCTTCCTCACTCGCATCCGCACTGGAGGAATAATCCGGTTTGAGAGTGCTTCGACTGCCCTGGCTCCAGGTTAGGGAAGAAGAAGAAAATGGCCAAGAGAAGCCTCTGATAGGTTTGCCCTTAGGGTGGCCACGAGTCAGAAAGGACTTGGAGGCAGCCCTGATTTGAAAGGGATCATAGCTTTCTAAGGGATCCAGGCAGCAAAGGGTCCTGGCACCTGCTGTGGGCAGTGCCCGCCTCTGCCCTCTCTGGCTGGCTCCCTTCGCCCTTTTCTCCCCCATTCCTTCCAGTTTAATATTAACTCGCCACCGAGGCAGTCAAGGGAAATGGAACAGCTCCAGCTTCAGGTGGCTTTGCTTTCCGCCCGAGGAAGCAGGCGGCAATGGGGCCACCGACACAGAGCGACAGAGGAAAAGTCCCAAATAACCCATGCCTTCTGGGGATCAATATTTCCCCCCCCCCCAGGGCAAACCCCCCCCCCCGCCCCCCCCTTCCCCCCCCCCCCCGACTTCTGGAGCCACTGGCACCAGCACTAGTTCTTGGCAAGCTTTCTGCAGAAGAGGTTTGCCATTGCCTTGCCCTAAGGCTGAGAGAGTGGGACTCGCCTGGCCACCCTAAGGCACCTCTGTCTCGGGGTTTTCTTGGCAAGATCTGAGTCCCTGTGTTGGAAGGAAGGCAGGAC
>NC_056527.1:11774605-11876634 GCF_019175285.1 Sceloporus undulatus | reverse complement strand
ATTATTATTATTATTATTATTATTATTATTATTATTATTATTATTATTATTCAGAGAAACCTTCCCTAGCCTTTCCCCTGAGGCTGAGAGAGTGTGACTTAGCCAAGGCTTCCCCAGTGAGTCTCCGTGGCCAAGCCGGGATTCGAAGCCTGATCTCCCATGGTTGCCTTATGCAAGTCACACTCTCTCAGCCTCAAAGGAAGGCAAAGACAAGCCTCCCCTGAACAAAGCTTGCCAAGAAACCGCGGGGTCCCAAACTGGGCAAACTGCCGGGTCCGAAACAAAACCCACTGCAGAAATAATCCAGTTTGAGACCGCTTTAACTGCCCTGCCTCAATGCTAGGGGATTCTTGGAACTATCGTTTTATAGCCTTCTCTGTCTGGCGCCACAATAAAGTACAATTCCCAGGATTCCCTAGCACTGAGCCAGGCACTCTCAAACTGGATTATTTCTGCAGTGTGTTTTGGACCTGTTTTGGTATGTAATTATGCAATGCATCTGAGCTTCTGGTATAAAAAAGAAGGCTCTGGTCAGGTTTGGACTGACTTTATTGTTACCAAGAAAATCCATTTTGGGTCCAAAATACTCCTGCAGAAATAATCCAGTTTGAGACAGCTTCACCAAGAGGTGAAGTTTTCTGGGACATTTAGCTTTAGATGGGAAAGGAGGTACTCAAATGGAAAAACAACAACAACAACAAAACCCTACTTTTGGTGCAAGAGTCCTTAAAGCTGACTCTAATGCATGGCTGTGCAGAGGAGCCATCTTTCATAAAGGTGCAACCATGTTGTAGATATACTCCAGGTTGACACCACTTGAACTGCCAGGGCTCCATGCTATACAATTCTGGGATCTGTAGTTTTGTGAGAGATATTTAGCCTTCTCTGCCAGAGCTATGGTACCAGAGCAAACGACAAATGCCAGGACTCCATAGCATGGGACCATGGCAAGTTAAAGCGGTGTCAGCCTGGATTATTTCTGCAGTGCGGATGGAGCAGAGCACAAACCTCCTGGCTTTTGCTGCTGGAGTTGTTGTGCGCCTTGAAGTCCTTTCCGACTTATGGCCCCGCTAAGGCAAAAATGTTCAGAGGAGATTTGCCACTGCTTTCCCCCTGAGGTTGAGAGAGTGTGATTTTGCCCAAGGTCACCCAGTGGGTTTCCATAGACTAGGTGGATTCGAACACTGGACTGCTAAGTCGTGGGAGTATCTGGAAAATATTCCCTTTCTTTGCCTGTATTATATAAAATGTTCACCTGTTGGTCCTAGCTGGAGTAGAGGGATTGAATCAATTGCCTGCATGGAGTGTCTGCCCCTAGGAAATCCCATGGATTTAATGGGCCTGTTTTAGTTGAGATTCACAAGTCAAGAATCTTGTAGCCTCTTTCGGACTCACTGAAAGAGAGAAGTTGGGAGCATGACCATTCCCAGATTTGAGCCTACTTCCTCAGATGGATGGATCTGAAAAAGGAGGCTCAGGTCTAGGAAAGGTTATGCTACCAGCTTCTTTCTTTCAGTGAGTCTCATAGTGATTCCCAAACTTTAGCCCTCCAAAAGTTTTGGACTTCAACTCCCAGAAGCCCCAGCCACCTTGACCAACAATCATGAATTCTGCGGCTTCAAGTCCAAAACTTCTGAAGGACCAAAGTTCATACTGATTTTCCAGACTAACCCAACTATGTGAATAGGATTCAGATTTATAGAAATATAGATATATATGTCCTCTTGTCAGTCCCCATTCGAGGAGATCCATTAAATCAATGAAGTTTACTTAAGTGTCTCCCAGTCTGCTCCAATGGAACTACCAATAGCATTCCTCTATCTCGATACATAGTCTTAAATCTTGTTGCTAGTCTCAGATTAGACCCACTGAGTCAACTGTGGAATTACAACATCTGAGTAAATCTCTTTGGTTTAGCGGGTCTGCCCTAGTTTCTGTTATGTACTTTCACCAATTTAGGGCCACTTTATCGGGTATTCTTGCCAAGATTTCTTCCATCTTCCTCTGAGGCTGAGAGAGTGTGACTTGCCCAAGATCTTTTAGTGTATTTCCATGGCTGAGTGGGGACTCGAACCCAAGTTTCACCACTCAAACCACTGCATCGCATTGGCTTTCCACTTGAATGAGCCTAATCTGAGAAAATGGACAGGATTTGGGAGGATATGTGTATACAGATAGATACTATCTGAATCCTATTGGTAGTAGCAATTGGAGGCAGGCCTTCTCTGTGTGTGTTTCACAGACACCTATAGCTGATTTCTCCCTTTGGTTTAGTGCTAAGAACTTTCCTCCTGGGCGACCTACAAAGATAATGGAAGGATCTTTTCTCTCCTCTCTTCTCCCTCCCCCAAACTCCTTCTTTATTTTCTAAATGGGGAGTGAGTCCCTGGTGGCCTTTACCACTTATGAGAAACTGTGGGAAGAGAAGGATGCTCTGCAACTCCTACAGAATCTCAACCTCTTGGGCCAGAAATAGCCCAGGGAGGGGTTTATCTGTGTGGTGGCTGGAGTAAAATGAGGACATGCCCCCCAATAAATATTCTGCCCCGCTAAATGGAATTTTCCTCCAATACCCAAATTTCTAGCCCCTTGCCCCTAACATCATGCTTCAGTTGAGCATTTGGAAATCCCAAAGAAAAGGGGGAAAGGCCAAGTTCCACAACACGCTGCAGAAATAACCCAGTTGGAGATCACTTTCACTGCCTTGGATCAATGCTAGGGAAATCTGGGAACTGTAGTTCTGTGAGGCATTGAGCCTTCTCTCTTAGAGAGCTCTAGTGCCACAATAAACTGTAATGTGGTCTCAGACTGGATTATTTCTGCAGTGTGTTTTGGACCTTACTCAGGGAATCTTAACCCAGCCAATGTAAGAGTTGGGGATATGAATGGTGTCCAATGCTTCTCTCTCTGCAAAGCTAGAAATTTGGAGATGGAAGGAAAATATTATTGGGGGCTCTCATTTTGTGTGCCTCCTCCCAGCTACATTTCTCAGCCCTTGCCAGATTGGTTCTCCCCCCCCCCCAGCTGTTATTCTAGACACTTACTCTGGAGTAAGCTCCTGTCTCAGAATAAATATACAGAAAAAAATCAGGCCCCAGTTTTTTTAAAAAAAGATGACAATTTTTGTCTTTTCCACCCCCAACCCCACCCCAGAAGGAAAAAAAAAGAGGTTGTAAAACAGAAATGAAAGGACATTGGTATCCAGTGGGTATAGCAAAATTTGGTTTGAATGGGGGAAGCAACTCTCCGAATAGAAACAGGTTTTACAACAATTTTTGCAGAGAGCCAACACTGGTGCTACTAGTGCTGTACTGGACATAAGAGTGAACTGGTCCCTGGCTAAAGGGATGGAAGATATTGAAAATAATAAAGATGCATAGGAAAGAGAAAACAGAGAAAGAGCACGGCAAAGGTTTGGAAAGGGGTTTGATGCAACAGCCGCAGTGAGTGTCTAAGTTCACTTCATACAATCAGAGGACTTTACCTCTGAATAAAACTGTTCCTAGATTGTGCCATCTAAAGAGTGTCTATGTATTTGTTTATTTCTTCCACATGGCAAGAAACGTTATAAAGGTAGCATTTCAAGAAGGGCTTGCCCTAGTCTTTTTTCTTCTTCCTATAGCCACAGAAAGTTGTCCTAAAAGACATATCCCTGGATTAGGCTTAAATCAACCAGTTTTGGAGATGCTGAGATCTCTTCGGCATGGAAAATGTTACAAAAACATAGAAAGCTTGATGTTGAAATCCTCAAGTTTTTGAAGAACTTTGGCTGGCTCCTTTGCATAGAGAAGTGACTGATCTGTACCATGGCGGGTGGGTCTCCTTCCAAAAGGGTCCCAGCCCAAGCAGGAATGTGATTCTAGCAAATGCATGTTCAATGCAATGCATAGCCCACATTTGGAGCTTTAAGATCTGGCTATTAGGTGGCATTGGCTGGAACACTTTTTGGTGCGGTTCCTCAGCCTGGAACCCACCAGGTGTGATGGACTCTGTGTGTGTGTGTGTGTGATGCAATTTACACAAAGGTGGCACAAGTGTTGCAATGCAGGAGTTGACTCAATGTGCTTAATCTGAGAAGATGGGATGGATTGCAGCCAGTGTTGTTGTTATGGTGTGCCTTCAAATCCTTTCTGCCTCATGTGTCCAAACCACACTTCAATCCAGTTTGAGACCACTTTGCTAGGGCACATTGCTAAGGGATCCAGGGAACTGCAGTTTATTGTGACACTAGCTCTGACAGAGAAGGTTAAATGTCACACAAAACTAGTTCACAGGATTCCCTAGCATTTATTTTATTTTATTTACAGTATTTATAGGCTCAAGCCAGGACAGTTAAAGCGTTCTCAAACTGGATTATTCCTGCAGTGTTTTGGACCTATGGCAGCCCTATCATGGGGTTTTCTTGGCAAGAGTTGTTCAGAGAAGGTTTGGCAATTACCTTCCCCTGAGGCTGAGAGAATGTGACTCTCCCAAGGTTACCCAGTAGGTTTTCACAGCCAAGTTGTATCAAACCCTGGTCTCCAGAGTCATAATTCAACATTCAAACCTTTAGGCCACACTGGACTGCCCTTCCCCTTATCCCCAGCCATTCTGGCCAGGGGAAAATAATGGGAACTGTGGTTGTGCCAACAAATGAGGAGCAGGGGGACAGTGGTTGCATCAGCCCCATAGGGATGCTAGATATGAGATCTAAGGCTGCATCTCCACTGTAGGAATAATCCGGTTTGACACAATTTAATTGCCATGGCCCAAGGCTATGGAAGTCTGGGAACTGCAGTTGGTTGTGGACAACTACAGTTCCCAGAATTCCATAGCCTTGGGGCATAGTAGTCAAAGCGGTGTCAAACCAGATTATTTCTGCAGTGTGGATGCTGCCACAGAAAGACACTCACCTCCCAAGTCCTTGTTTTGAGATCAGGTTTTGTTGCTGTTCTTGTGAACTACTCTCTGGATAACAAAAAAGGTAAGGTGGGATTTGGCCACTCCTTGGGCTGGTGGGATCCAGGAAAGGCTTAACCTTTGTGGACTGCAACCAGCTCTTTTTGAATGGCACTTTTCTTCCCCAACCCTCAGCCACTTCCATTCCCTGGTTCCCAAGAGAACCCTAGAAAGAACAAGCTGGGGAGCCCTCATCTTGGGGAAGCTCTGTGTCTATCATGGAACCATGTTTATTGATTTTATTTCAAAGATGTGTATCTCACCTTTCTCCCACAATGAGATTCAAGGCAGGTTATCATAGCATTGGAAGAGACCACAAGGGCCATCTACTCCAACCCCCTACTTCTGGGAATCAGATCTTACCAAGAGGCTGCAGAAAGGCTACCAAAAGTGAACATCAGATTGTGGAGAGTGATTCTAGGCCTAGCAAATCTGGTTTCTGGAGCATTAGCCAGTTTGGCACAGTGGTTTGAGCATTGACCATTGGACTCCGGGTTCAATTCCTAGATTAGCCATGAAACCCACTGGGTCACCTTGGGCAAGTCACACTCTCTAAGCCTTAAGGGAAGGCAAGGGCAAAAAGTCACACTCTCAGCCTCTGAACAAATCTTGTCAAGAAAGCTCCATGAAAGGGTCGCCATAAATTGGAAATGACTTGAAGACACACAACAACAACAACAGCAACAATAACAACAGTGTCTATCTCTACACACATATTGAATTAAATCGTGACCATCTTTTCAGATTAGACCCATTGGCTCAACTGTTTGTTCCCTGAGTGTACATTCAAGTCCTTTCTGACTTGCGTTTTCTTGGCACATCTCTTCAGAGGGGCTTTGCCTTTGCCATCCTCTGAGGCTGAGAGTGTGTGATTTGCCCAAAGTCATCCAGCTGGTTTCCATGGCCGGTCCAGGATTCAAACCCTGGTCTCCAGAGTCATATCCAAACACTCAAACCACTACTCCACTGTAGTAAACTCCACTAAAATAGAGAACCCCTGGGAAGAAGTATTTAATTCAGAGCAAGAAGAATAACAAGATGAAGTATTTAATTCAGAGCTGCTCCTCTGTACAATGCTCCTTCTTGGATTGGCTCAGACTACAACTCCCATCATCCTGAGTTACTTTGTGCTACTGTGTAGTTTATAACTGCACTTGTCAACTGCACTTTGTTTTCCTTTTTTGAATTGTGCTGGTCTTTGACCGAATAAAAAATTCTGATTCTGTTCATCCCGAGTTACCCTAGCTGGGGGAAGAAGGGCATGGTAGTCCAAGACCTTAGAAGGGGCCTCCATTCCTCTCTGAGATGACTCAAAATACAATTCCCATCATCTCGAGTTGCCTTACATGGGGGATGATGGGGGTGATAGTCCAAACCCTGGAGAGGGGGGTCCAACTCCAGTTTGGGATGCTTCTCCTTGAGATGGCAGGGGACGACAACTTCCATAATCCTGAGTTGCCTTACGTGGGGGAGGATGGGGATGGTAGTCCAAACCCTGGAAAGGGTGTCCCGCTCCAGTTTGGGATGCTCCTCTTTGGAATGGCTGGAAACTATAACTCCCATAATCCTGAGTCACAATAATTGGGGGGATGATGGGGATGGTAGTCCAAGTCTTGGGAAGGGGATTCCACACCAGTTTGGGATGTGCCTCCTTGGGATGGTTGGGGATTACAACTCCCATCATCCCAAGCTGCCTTAGCTGGGGGAGGATGGGGATGATAGTCCAAACGCTGGAAAGGGGGTCCGGTTCAGTTTGGGATGCCCCTCCTTGAGATGACTTGGACTGCAGCTCTAGTGGCGCAGTGGTAAATGCCTGTACTGCAGCCATTCACTCACAAACCATAAGGTTGGGAGTTCAATACCAATCAAGGTCGACTCAGCCTTGCATCCTTCTGCTAAAATGAGCACCCAACTTGTTGGGGGCAATTAGCTTACACATTGTATACCACTTAGGGAATGCTTATGTGCACTGATAAGTGGTATAGAAACATACCAGATATTGCTATTACTATTGCTTTCCTCTTCTGTGGTGGGAGTAACGAGGGTCTCTGCTTCTTTCTCTCCTGCAGCGTTGCAAGGACAAGCTCAATGCCTTGGCCATCTCAGTCATGAACCAGTGGCCTGGGCTCAAGCTCCGTGTCACTGAGGGATGGGATGAGGACGGGCACCACTCTGAAGAGTCCCTCCACTATGAGGGCCGCGCGGTTGACATCACCACTTCCGATCGGGACCGGAGCAAGTATGGGATGCTGGCCCGCCTGGCTGTGGAAGCTGGTTTCGATTGGGTCTACTATGAGTCCAAGGCCCACATCCACTGCTCCGTCAAAGCAGGTAAGAGGAGGAACACACCCTTGCTCACTTTGAGCTGAATCAAACTGCAATCCACACTGGAGAAATACCCTGGGTTGAGAGTGTTTTCACTGCCCTGGCTTTGGGCTAGGGAATTCTGGGAAATTTTATTTGTTCTGGTACCAGAGCTCTAAGTCAGCTCAGAGTTAAAGTACAGGACTTACACTGAACCATGGATAAGGTGACTCAGATTTTCTGGGTCAATATATATATATATATATATATATATATATATATATATATATGATTTCAGCTCCCAGAATTCCAGACTATTGGCCACCATGGCTGAGGTTTCTGGGAGCTGAAGTCCAAAATCTCTTAAAGGACACAGTTTGGGACCACTGCTTACATCCTTCATTACATGCCCCTAAGTTTTACTGTCGACTTATCCATGGGTCCCATCAAAATCCAGAATTTTGGCCCCAACCCCTGTCCTCCACTTATATATGATGTCGATTTATAGTTGAGTATATACGGCAATTCAATAAATTATTCATTCCTACACATGCAGTAAATAAAGAAAGAAATATAAATAAAGAAATAATCCAGGTTCACACCGCTTTCACAGCCTATGGCTCAAAGCGGTGGAATTCTGGGAACTGTTTTTATTTTATTTGTATCCTGCCTTTCTCCCAGGAGGGACCCAAGGCGACTCACAGATAATTTTTTTAAAATCTCCATAAAATTCTAAAGGGTTAAACATCATCTACACATGCAATGTAAAACCACAGAAAAACAGACCAGTCACATCCACAGAAATATGTAGATGGCTGCTATTCATAGACCCTGGAATTGTAGTTTGGAGGAAGGGGGGAGGAACAGAGCTTTGCTTTGCTCTAGGGCCTTACCAAACTACAGTTCTACAATTCCTGGAATTTTACAGCCTTGAGCCATGGCAGTTGAAGCGGTGTCAAACTGGATTGTTTCTGCAGTGCAGATGCAGCATAGAAGAACAGAAAGGATCCTCAACTCCCTTAGGTTCGACTTCAGATGAGGCTCAAGACCCCCTTATTCCTCATTCCAGGGTCTATGAAGAGCAGCCATCTCCATATTTCTCTTGCTGTGACCCATCAGCTGTGACCCAAAATTGGTCAGACCCACTTTCCACACATCTGAGTCCACAAGGCTCTGTGGTCGGTAAGCTTTTCTTGAGCGTGTGAAGAAGGCATAGAGCTGGATCACACACCCATCCAGCACTAAAATAAGTAACTTCTCTAAGCTCTCTATGCTTCTGCCTCCAGAACTGGTTGGTTCAAGCATTCTTTGATGGGAAGCTTGTCAGGAGCCCTCAGGATTTGTCCCAGGTGCATAGCATTGTAGCTGTGCAGGCCTAGAAAGAAGGGTGTCGGCCATATGGTCAACTCAAGAAGGCACCTGCCCAGAGGACTCAGTTGACTTCTCAATTCGGACACCTCTCCTGATGATGTGAAGTCTGGAGTAAGCAGTGAAATGTGATACTTACAGGATAGTTGTTTTAAGGCCTACAACAACAACAACATCAAGAATGCTTGAACCAATCAGCTCTTTGGAGTGCAGGGAGAGAGCTTAAAGAAGTTACTTCTTTTAGTGCTGGCTGGGTGTGATCCGGCTCCATGCCTTTTTCACAGATTCCAGAAAAGCTTTTTGACCACAGAGCCATGGACAATGAATGGAAAGTGGGTCTGACCAATTTTGGGTAGCAGCTGATGGGTTGCATCAACAGAAATATGTAGATGTCTGCTCTTCATAGACTCTGGAAAACCATGGCAGATTTGTTCAGAGGAGGTTTGCCATGGCTATCCTCTGATGCTGAGAGAGTGTGACTTGCCCAAGGTCACCAAGTGGGGACTGGCCCTGTGCAAAGTCTAGGTATTCAGTACCTCCTTCTTCATCATTCCTCACCCCATCTCCATCCCAAAAATGAATATAAAACTACTTCTTCATCCTTACCTAGTTTCTGCTTCCCGGTCACCCTGCAATCACAATTTTAAACCTGCCTTGGCTCCTACAAAAAAAAGGCCTCTTTTAATCTGGGTTACAAGCAGCGACCGTTCTGCCTGGCATGCTTAAAACATGCTGTGCTTCACTTTTGAGTTTATCTGGCTGAGATCAGTTTCAGTTCTAGCTGGAACTGCTGGGAATCCCCTATGCCTAGAGCGCCACCTCCTGGTCGGACTGAGAAGCGCACCTTGTGGTCCAGCTGCGCTTAACTTACCTGAAAAAATGAATGGGGCCAAGACTGGCCTGGAATGAATAGTACCTGATATAAAGACTGATAAAAGGATTGATTAAAACAAAATCGATTTTAAGATACATAATATGGAGTCAAAACTAGATAACAGAAAATCTTGAAGTAAAGATAGACAAATTAGCAGAAGAAAAAAAAGTCTAGGAAGGATACTATGTTTTGTTTGATTTATTTATTTGATTGATTGATTGATTTCTATGCTGTCTTTCTCCCATAAAGGCAGATCACAAGATAAAAACACTTTTAAAACTTGGCAAAAAAAGTAAAACAAGTAATATAATCCAGTTAAAACAATATAAAATTAGCATTAAAAACATGCAAAAATGTTTTGGTATTGCCCTTTTTATGTTGTAAATAATTCAATAAAGATTAATTAAAAAAAACATGCAAAAGTTAAAAACATAACTAAAACACACACATCATATAAAAGCTATCCTGTCATGATTTTTAAAAGCCTCCCTTGTTTCGTTTTGTTATGTGATGTATGTTTTGTAATGTATTGTAGTTATATAAGTTTTGTAAATTTGTGTTTGTTTTAACTTGTATGGGGGGGGACCCCAGCATAGTGCCCAGTGGGTTTTAGAGTCACACATTTTGCCACCTCCACCTCATTTGCCACTGGTATTTAAAGAAAACACTTCCAAGGGGCAAAGAAACACATAAGTGCAAAAGGAACATAATGAATGTAACACTAAATATATTGATTAAGAAGGAGGGTGTGGAGGAGAACTTCACAACCATTTGCAAGAATTCATGGAGAATTCCAATCTGGGAAGCAGGTCAGGTTTATACTAACTAGATTTCATCAACAGGTACATTTTCTGAGGTTGGGACAGGGGTGCAGAGGCAGGGGGGAAAGAGGGCATTCCCAGCAAAATAAGAATTATGTCCCCCATGCATTTATCCTTCAGCTCTCAAATTTCTAGCATTACAGAGTGAGATACTGAAAACCATTCACTCAGAGAACCCATCTACTTGCTGTGTTGATATTTCTTTGAGAACTTTGCTTGGAGAAGGTGTGTCTGAGAGAGTGAGAATTGCAGTGGAAGAAAAATGTGTCTGTAGATGACAGGAGCCATGGGTTTCATTCAACCTATAGATATTTTAAACAGACATGGCAGGTCTTAAGGTGGCTGCAAGAAAGTTCTCTTGTAAAATGCAAGTTGTATTTACTAATATATCAGCATGAGAGACTGTGTAGGATAAATCAAGTGTATACAAAGATCTTACTGAAGTCAACTGGTAAGAATGCAGGGCCAGTCTACGGAGGCTTGAAAGCATGATGGTTACTTTTGGAAGAATAAGGCTCCTGGCCATATCTCATCCTATGGTAGAGGTGGGCAAAGTATGGCTATCTAGATTTTGTTGGACCACCACTCCCATCATCCCTGGCCAGAGGTGGGGAATGCTGGGAATTGCCATCTAGCAGCATCTGGAGGGTGATACACATCTTGTAGTCATGCTCCCTCCCCTGCTCCCATTCTCAAGGATGTGAAGAATCACAGTATTGAATGGAATTAACTAAGCATGAGCCAACTGGGAAAGAAGAAATGGTGGGGTTGCCAGATCCATTCCTGTCAAAAGCCTTTATTAGCTGAAGGAGCAAGGGGAAAATTTAGCATGTGCACCTTCTCCTGTTGCTACAGCTGTGTGATTAAAAAAAAGTGACACCCCTCTTTAAATTCAGTTTTCGGTGGCAGAAGGGCTATGGAAGGAGTTGGTCATTGTAACATCCATCTCTAGAACGATGGGTTAATTATAAATGCTTAAGACGGTTATTTCTATATAAAGGAACTACAACTATTCTTCTGTATTAATATTTATACATTTTTTAAGATATATATAAATTATCCCCCCATCTCAATACACAGAGAGAATTTCTACTCAGTGATTGTTCAATAGTGGTTTATGAAACTATAAAATACAATATTATAAAATGTGAAGATGGGATGGAACCGAAACAATATCTTTGTCCAGATCTGATTATCAGCAGTATCTCAGGATTTCGATCCGTCTCCTGAACATTTATTGGTTTTATGCTGCTGTTTTTTAAATCATCTCTAAAGTATATTTTTTAAAAGGCAACTGATATCTGAAGTTGTACCAGTTAAATTCAAGGCAAGTAATACCATTAACCATTACAGTGCTAAACTAATAACTTTTAAACTCCACCCCACTTCCTTCTGTAATTTTGAATTTTTAAAAATGATATTACGAAACAACAAGTTTGAAACGCATATTGGTACAGATAATATCTGACCATTGAACAATGATTTGGAAGACATAGATGTTTGGAAATTAGTACTGTAGACTGTACAGTTATAGGATCTTGCCATTTAAACTGTGGGTAGACAACCTCTAATACTCTTCAGAGTACCTGCCAGCCCCAGCCAGCATAGTAAAGGATTATGGGGGCTGTAGTCCAAAAGGCCTGGAGGATAGCATGCTGCCTCTCCAACTTGACTCTAATCTAACACAAAGAGCTTGTGAACAACCCCAACAAAGTCAGCATGAAATAAACAATACTGCTATAAACAGTTTATAGAGTCATAACATCAGTCAAGAATTCATTCCTTCGGATTTTTAAAAACAGTAATTTCATGTAATTTACTTTAACAGTCAACTGTTACTGCTCATTAATGTCAGTCGCAGTAGGAATGTGTGCACTTGTAAGTATGCACTTTGCGGTATTGTTGTTGCATGCTTTCAAGTTTTTCTAAACTTATGGTGACCTTAAGGAGAACATATCGCAGGGCTTCCTTGACAAGATTTATTTGAGGCTGAGAGAGTGTCACTTAACCAAGGTCATGAGTGGGGTTCCATGGTGGCTAATCCAGGATTCGAACCCTGGTCTTCCAGAGCCCTCGTCCACCATTCAAACCACTACACTAAATGAGTTCTTTAAATTAATTTCTCCCACATAATTTATCCTCTATCCATATGATTTAAAGTAGTAACATTCCTATTTTATAGATAGGAAAATTGGCTCAAAAAACACAAAATCTTAAGAAATAGGTACGCTTGGACTGTTTCACACATGAGGATTTTTTTAAAAGGTACACAAATGGTATTTTAAAGAATGCATCTAAACATGTAATATATAAATAGAAATCTCCCATCCCTATTGTTATTATATGTCTACAACTCAACTCCAATGTCTGTTGACCCTATCTTAAGCTTTTTTTTCAACATTAATTTGTAGGAGGTTTGCCATTGTCTTCCAGCGAAAACTGCTTTAGCACTTAGAACTCAGTTTGCATCCACTGAAGTAAGCTGAGGACAATGGGGGAAGTAGGAGGAGGAGAGAGAAACTGGGACATTTTAAAAGCAGCTGGAAAAGTGGAGTGACAAAGGGTTAATTGGGATAATTCTTGCCAAATCAGGACAGTGGGAGAGTATACAGTAGAAATAATGGAAATGATCATTATTGAGTAGAAGGGTTAGCAAGAGTTGATCCAGTTCACATTTCCATTGATGATACCCAAAAAACTCCTACTTTAAGAGCTGTCCTTCATCAGAGCTTTGAAAAGTTATTTTTTGGCTAGACCTCCCAGAATCCTCCAGACAACTATGGTATTCATAGTCCAAAAAGCCACTTTTCTGGGAGATGTTTTCAAAAAAGCCACTTTTCAAGCTTGGGCCTTGACTTTCCTTCACAACCAGCATTACATTTCCCTTTTATCAATAGTTACTCCTAACTTAGGTGTGCAAGTGCACTCTGCTCCAAACACTGGAGACCACTCTCATTCCACCTGATGTATTTCATAGGAAGCCAATGGTGCCATGATGCCAAATCCAGGCATTAACATGCAGTGCACAGCTGGCGTTTGGGAAGGGAAGGGAACCATTGGGGGGCCAGTGGGACATGTCAGACGAGGTCGTGTGACTGTACGCAGTGGATTTCCTGAGCAATGCCTCGAATCCCATCCCTTCCAGCTGGTTTCCAATGGCCAGGCTCTGGTTTCATGCCTGAGAATCCAATGAGAAGATTAAAAACCGAACAGTTCTAGGCAGGGTTGCTTCTTTGAGGCCGCCATCTCTATTTGCAAAAAGTATGATCCTGGAGATTGGAATGCAAAGGAGGCGACTTCCCTCCTGCAAGGCTTGAATGGCTGTCAGGAGGGCAAAGGAGAAGAGGGCAGGAGCAGTGAGAGACAGGGATAATGAGGGCGAATGAGGGTACTGAGAACAAACTCCTTCCATTTCAAATTCAAATACACATCTTGAGTGTTTTGGAAAAGGCTTCTGGTCTGTTCAAATAGGCCTCGGAAAGCCTTGGAGTGGGGGGTGGGAGGGTTGTGGGGTCTCTCCCTCTGTGTTTTTGGAGTGGATGTGTGTGAATTGGCCTCACATCACCCCCCCACACCTGAACAAATAGGGGGTGAGAGGGAGATGGGGTGGAGAATTGGAAGTGTCTCCTCTCTTCTCAGAGTGCCTCTCTTTATTACACAGATCAGAATGACAGTGCCGACCCTTTATTGGATTTTAATTAGAGAGCCCCAAAGAAGGGCCAGCAGCTCAAAGGAGCAGATTTTCACACCTCCGCCAGTTTGCTGGCATGTTTGCAGAGTTGCTGCACAACTGGACCTATTCATCAATCCCCTCTGAGTGGGCAAACAAAGCCCAGGCTGAAGCTGGGCAAAAGGGGAGGGCTGGGCATTGTAGGAAGGGGTCCTTTGCTTCCTCCTAAAGGGTAGTGTCGCTTATGAGCTGCCATGCTCCCCCTTCCCCACCCCTCCAAGAGATTGTTCTGCCTGGTTCATTCCTGTCTTCCACTCCCAAGCAGAAAAGATAAAAATTGCTAGGCAAATCAATAACCATCTTGTTATGTTTGGGGCGTTCTTTCACTGCCCTTCCTGAGAAAGGCATTAGGACAAGTTCCAAAGCTTGCTTTCCGACTCTAATAGCTCGGTCTGCAAGCCACAGAGGGGACGTGATCATCCAAAGCCCAAGGTGTCTCTGCCCAACTTGCTTTTAGGAGGAAATGGGGTCTGGGAAGAGATGGCTGAAGAGGTAGGAGGCAATTTGAAGGACAACGAGAAAAGACAGGGGAGATAGGTGGCTATCAAATGATATGTATCACTGTAAGGAATGAGCAGTATAGGGGGATTGGCTAGCTTCCTCGCTCCATTAAAATCAGGTACAAAACTTGGCAGGCCATTATGCTGCCTGAAGTACTGTAGAAGATATACTCAATAAAGTTAACTTTTCTGAGTTTCAACATTTTTCAAACTACAGTGTGCCCTCCACATACGCTAGGGTTGGGGCACAGGACCCCTGTGAAAGTGTGGGGGGGGGGGCAAATAAAAAACTACTCTTCTAAGAGAATGCATCTCTAGGAATCTCTAGGTCCTCCATCTGGGAAATGTTGACTGTAGAATTGCATTCAAGGCTCTAAAAATGCCTAGGAACCTCTATGTCCTCCTGTGTGATTCTATGATCAACTTCTGGAAGAGTCACACTGGAAGACCTAGAGATTCCTAGAGATAACATATTGATCAAATCCGTGAATAATCATATCCACAAAAGTCAAATCTGCAAATATGGAGGGCCAACTGTATCTTGCTGTTGGCACCAGGGGACTTGTACTAATTATCTGCTATGATATTTTATGTTTGGTGAGAACAGCAGAATCACTAATTTCTGCCACAAAGCCTGGGGACATTATGCTAATGGTCCTCATTAAGATGTAACTACAAACCACAGAATCATAGGTTGGAAGGGACCACAAGGGTCATGTAGTCCAACCCTCTAAATTGACTTTTATACATTAGATATATTATTATTAAGAGCCAATGTGGTGTAGTGGACCAGAGCTAGAATTGCTGCTCAGTCATGGAAACCCACTGGGTGGGTTTGTACATTGCCTGTTTAGACGCATTCTTTAAAATCTCAGTTGTACAATGTGAAGTCGAAGGCTTTCATGGCCTACATCCATAGTTTCTTGAGGGTTTTTTGGGCTATCTGGCCATGTTCTAGAAGAGTTTATTCCTGATGTTTCACCAGCATCTGTGGCTGACATCTTCAGGTGGCATCTTCATGGCCACATAGCCCGAAAAACTCACAAAAAACTCAATTGTACACCTTAAAAAAATCCTCATTTGTGAAACAGTCCAAGGGGACCTATTTCTTAATTGTACAGTATTAAGATTCTTTAGTTCTTCTGACTCAGGTTCTGTACCTAAAAATGGGAATGATACTACCCAGGCTCTCATGGCTCATGTTAGGACAAACCTTAGGAATGCATAAGGCAGTTTGCAGGCTTACAAATGCATGCATTCCTAACACTACCAACATTAATGAAGAATAACAGTTGACTGTTATACTAGTTACCTTGTAAATCACTCTGGAGAGAACCAGTGTGGTGTAGTGGTTTGAGCATACACCTCTAGGGTTCAAATCATTGCTTCATGAAAACGCACTGGGTGACCTAGGGCAAGTCACACTGACTCAGAGGAAGGCAATGGCAGACCCCCTCTGAACAAATCTTGTCAATAAAACCCATGATAGGTTCTCTTTATGGTTGCCATAAGTCAGAAATTACTGAAATGAACACCACCACCTCCAACAACAACAATTATGCCATAGCCATGAAGTGCCAATAAGACCAGTTAAATTCAATTGTCATTCTGTATTTAGAAAGCTAGCATGATGTAGTGGTCTGAGCACTGGCTGAGTCTGGAAACCAGGGTTTGTAAGTAATAAAATTTTTAATAATAAGTAATAAGTAGATAAATAAATACATAAGGGTTTGGATCCCAGCCTGGCCATGGAAACCCACTGGGTGACCTTGTGCAAATGACACTCTCTCAACCTCAGAGGAAGGCAAACTTTGAACAAACTTTGCCAAAAAAAAAACCCCCAGTGATAGGGTCACCATAGGGTTAGAAACAATTTGAAGGCACATAACAATAACCATGGATAAAAATATGCAGACCCAATATGCAGAATATGCAGACCCATAGACAACAGTTACACATGATAGAGTGAATTGCAACAGTATCTACATTCTCAGTCCTTTGGGCTCTGGATTTTTTAGATTTCAGTTTCTAGAAGGCCCAGCCAGCATGACCAATGGTCAGGGATCCTCAGAGTTTGGTAATTGTTGCCAGAGAAGAGGAGAGATGCTTGTGGAAATGTATTTCTATGCATCTCAAAATATTTTTCCTAGGCCTATATAGCATCTTCCTTGATTCAGGGGAATGCCATTTGGCCCAGTTTCTAAGCCAGCTAAATAAAATATCTTGGGCCAGGCTGAAGCAATAGCCATGCTGTGAAGTCACAAGGCTGAGGCTTCTCCTCTGTTTTGTGAGGCACTGGGTCTGCATATCGCAAGACCCAGCCTTTTCCTAGCTGCTACGTCTTCAAAAAGTGAATAGCTGACCCCAGGTGAATTTGGAATGTCCACATGCACCAGAAGCCCTCAAAGGATTTTTGATCTGAATATGAGTACTTGTGCATTTAGCAAGAAAAAAACCCCAAATTTGAATGTGAATTTGAAAGCTGCTTCTTGTTTGAGCTTCACAAGCAGCCCTTGTTTGAGCACTGCTATTTAACTTCCTGGGTAGAGCCAGCGACCCACCCAGTATGTTTGGACTCTTGGAGAGAGGTGTTAAATTGTTTCAGGCAATAAATATGTCCAAGGAAGTTGGTCTATTTATTACATTAGAGGCAATATCTGAGAAAGTCTAGGAGAAGGAACTGAGGCCCCAGGTCATGAAAGGAGCAAAATGCCATTGACCTCTTTGTTCTCCTTTCCTCTTGGCATTGTCATTCCTGAAAGAGTTCAAGAGTTTCACACACTTTAGCTTGGGTCCTTTGTTTCAAATGGGCAAAAAGCCTTATTTCCCTCACAAAATGCAAGGGAATTCCATTAATATGGTAGAAACTCTAGTTGATTAATCTTGACTTCCAGGAAGACTTACTTTGAGCACTGAGTGTGGTTTGAGCATGACTATGACTCAGGAGACAAGGGTTTGATTCCCTGTTGGGCCATGGAAACCCACTAGTTGACCTTGGGTGGGTAACACATTCTTCGCCCCAGAAAACCCCATGATATTGTTACTTTAGAGTCATCATATATTAGAAACAAGATACACAACAACAAACCTAGAAGATAGAGAGCCAGCATGGTGTAGTGGTTTGAGTGTTGGACTAGGACTCTGGAAGACCAGAGTTCAAACCCTCACTTGACCATGAAAACCCACTGGGTGACCTTAGGCATGCCATACTCCCTCAGCCTGAGAGCCAAATCGTCTCTTTATAAACGTTTCCAAGAAAATCCTGTGATAGGTTCAACTTACAGTCTCCATAACTCAAAAACATCTTGAAGGCACACAACAACCTTGAAGATCTGGGACTTCATCAGTCCAGGGAGTACCTCCACCAGTCAGAGCACAACTATTCCATACCTTTCAACTGTCATGATTTGATAGGAATGGTCATGATTAACCTCCTACCATCCCACTTTTCCACTGCTTTTAAAATTTCCCAGTTTTTCTTTCCTCCTCTTGTTCTTCACAGCAGGTTCTGTGGAACAAGGTAGGAGGATAAGGTTAGCAGGAGAAATGTACAACTCAGGCTGTTATGTGCAACGTGATGCAACTTTGTCATGGCTCCATATTAAGGTATCCTGGGATTTGTGGTTTGGATATTCTTCTGAACTATAATCTAGGTACTTTGAGTGCATTAAATTGATTTAATCCTCAAACCATCTCCTCTGGTGGTGATCTATAGTTCAGGGAACTTGGCTAGAACAGTGGTTCTCCATCTTTGTTCCTCCAGATGTTTAGGGCTTCAGTTTCCAGAATCTCTGAACAAAGGCTAACTTGGCTGGGGCTTCTGGGAAATGAAGTCAAAAACAACTGGAGGACCAACGTTTGTTAACCATTGGACTAAAGCCCTCACAGAGAAATTCCAAGTACCTTATCAAACTCTTAAATCCTAGGATTCTATAGGACAGAGCCATAGCAATTAAAGTGGGACCAAACTGCAACAACTGTGCAGAGTAAATGCACCTGCAGTGGTCCAGAAGGAAGGCACAGGTTGAAAGAGCAGCTGCTAGGAAGCAACTCAATGCAACAGCACAGGGAAGCATGTGGGAATGACACAAAGAGTTAAGAGCTGAAAGAAAGCTTCTTGAAATAAAGAACTTTGTTTTGATAGAAATCTTGCTTGATTCTTTTGGGGCAGCAAGCAACACATGAAGCACAATGCAGAAACATGGGGCTTTCCAGAAAGACATAATAAAAGCAATTAGATTTTTTAAACACACACACATACATATAAGTCACTGCCCCAAGGGGCTTACAATGTAAATTTTGACACTGGGGCTGCTATGAAGGGTGAGAAGAAAAGGGAGGTTAGGCGTACTAGGCCTTCATTGCAGGTGTGTTTGTGAATGTGTGAGAGAGTTGCTACAGACACTTTTCATTGGCTTTATTAGCCTTCTCTCAGTTGTTTAAAAAGTAGGCAATTAATGAACCAAGGCTGCCTCCACACCGCAGAAAAAAACTTTAACAGCCATGCTTCAATGCTATGGAATTCTGGGAATTGTAGTTTGTGGTAGCACCAGAGCAGAGCCCAGAATTCCATTGCATTGAGCTATAGCAGTTAAAATGGGGTGAAACCAGATTATTTCTACAGTGCAGATGCAGCCCAGATTAAAAGTCTAAGAGTATAGTAAGAGTTAGCAAGAGTATAGTTTTTGTCTGCTGTGTGAAGCACATCTAAGGGCACAAGTTCCCTCTTCTCCCTAGCAACCGTGTTGCCATGACAACAGTTTCTGTGGCCACCAAGACATGCATCTCCTTACTCTTATATTGCCCCTGCCTTTTGCACACCAAAGTTTCACATCCTCAACTTCCATGATAAAATAATGACAAGGCCAACCATTTGTTCAACACCTTTGGGTATATGCAGTTTCTAACACATTGATGGGAAAATATTAAGTTGCCTAAGGCTGCATCTGTACCTCTGTTTGACATTACTTGAACTGTCATGGCTCAATGCTGTGGAATTCTGGGAATTGCAGCTTGTGGCGGCACCAGAGCTCCCTGACAAAGAAGGCTAGATTTCTCACAAATTCCCCAAATTCCATAGCACTGGGAAATAGTAGCTAAAGTAGTGTCAAACTGGATTATTTCTCCAATGCAGATGCAGCCTAAGGAGGACAAATCCAAACTGGCTTCAGTTTAAGCCAATCTGTGCTCCTAATTCCACCTTTTCTATTGACCTTAAATTTGCCGTTCCAAGGCAGGAGTCTCAAACAGTGCAAGCTGTGAAACTAACATAAATATATTTTAAGGCGAGGGGATGGGGAGAAAAGGATGCCGTATTGATTTCTTCCTTGCAACCACTTATGACAAGCATCTGGGCCAAGGAGAAAGGAAGTTGAGAGACAGCACTTGAACATTTTTCCTGCTATCCCTTTAATTCTAATGGGATGCGTGCTAACTTCATAGGTAAGGCAGCAGGTGTACAAACATGTATGAGTGGAGAGGAGAGGGGAGGGGAGGGAGATTAGATTTCAAAGCCTCCTAGCCTGTCCTGGGAAAGGCATGTCTTGCTAGAACTCCTCTGTCTGGCATTATTATAATGCACATACACACAGCCAGGCACTGTTGCCAACGGTAGGGATTTTCCCAGCATTTAATATATTTTTTTATTTTAAAGAATAGTTGCAGGGCTCAAAGCTACACCCTTGAATCTGGAAGTCGGTCTTTTAACCACAGAGTGGGAGATGGTGGTGGATCAATCCCATTTCAATGCTGGGACAGATCCACCCATTCTCCTGTTTCACCTACCAAGGTTCATAGCAACAATGAGAAGGAAAAAAAGTGGGCTATAGATCAATGGTTAGACCATGAAAACTGAAGCAGGAGGGAACCAAAAACAGGTAAACAGGACCACAGCTGGGATTTCCCTCTGTTCCTTGCAGCCTCTGAACATTTAAATACAAAAGGAGATGAAAGGAACAGTCAACACTCAGATGTTTAGTCTATGCCTACTTGGGAAGAAGAGGACACTTTCTGCTCCGGAGAATTCCCACCTTTATTGCTTTAAATGTTCCTCTGGCATTAAAAACATGTTCCTGGGCTGATCCCTGCTCAAATTAAGCCTTGGATTTCCCCATATACATAGGAGCATATTAGGATGATAATTAACGAATTGAGATCTAGGGGCAGTCATGGACCAGAGCCAGGAATATAGTGTCTTTCCATTAGCGGCTCCATTTCAGCATGGAATTATAATTTATAATATTCAGCTTGGAATTATAACTTTTAGAAAAGGTAAAAGGAGCCGGCGTGGTGTAATAGTTGTAGCAATGGGCTAGATCTCTGGAGACCGGGATTTGAATCTCGCCTTGGTCATGAACACTGGGTGGCCTTAGGAAAGTCATACTCTCTCAGCCTCAGAGGAAGGCAATGGCAAACCCTCTCTGAACAAACTCTGCAACAATAACAACAAAAAGATAGGTGCGTTCTAAATGTGGCCCTCCAGCTTTTGTGGGGCTGTAACTTCCATTATCCCCACTACTTGGTACGCTGGCTATGTCTGGTGGCATTTACAATCTTAACACCTGGAAGGCTAAAGATTGTCCAGCCCCTGCTAATAAGCAACACACACTAATATATTAGAGTGCTCACTAGAGATTGTAAGAATTATTCCCCCTTCCTTGTGAAGTTGTTGTTGTTGTGTGCCTTCAAGTCATTTCCAACTTATGGCGACCCTAAGACAAACTTATCATTGGGTTTTCTGGGCAAGATTTGTTCAGAGGGGTTTTGCCATTGCCTTCCCCTGAGACTGAGAGCATGTGATTTGCCCAAGACCATCAAGTGGGTTTCATGTCCAAGCAGGGACCTGAACTCTTTTCTCCAGAGTAGTAGTCCAATGCTCTATGCCATACTGGCACAACATGATGGGTCATCATACTGCATGCTTCTCCACTTGCTTTTCGTATCATTGATGAACCTGGGTTAGAAGTAGATAAATGCACAACAGGATGACATAATGAGACAGAGTGTGATCTTGCAGAAATTGTGAGGAGGAGGTATAGAAAGTGAGATAACATGGAGTCAAGTGAAACATTTCTTGTCCCTTTGGGTTTCATCTTTATTTGTCATACAGAAATTTCTCTCCAGCTACCTCATCTTTTCTGTATTCTGATGCCACCTCTTCTCTTTCTTCCTTTCTCCCATTCAGAAAACTCGGTGGCTGCCAAATCAGGCGGCTGCTTCCCTGGCACTGCTTGGGTGAACTTGGAGCAAGGAGGCACCAAGCTGGTCAAAGACCTCCATCCTGGCGACCGGGTGCTGGCGGCAGATGTGCAGGGCCGCCTGTTCTACAGTGAATTCCTCGCCTTCTTGGACCGGGAAGAGCCACCTGTTCACAAGCTCTTCTACGTGATCGAGACCCGACATCCCCGGACGCGCCTCTTGCTCACAGCTGCCCATCTGCTCTTTGTGGCCTCTCCGCAGAACCATTCCCATCCGCAGCCCATTTTTGCCAGCCGGGTGCAGCCAGGCCAACATGTCTATGTGCTGGGCCAAGGGGGTCAGACACTGTTACAGGCTGCTGTGCACCGGGTGTCCCTGCAGGAAGAGGCCTCGGGGGCTTATGCCCCTCTTACCACTCAGGGCACCATCCTCATTAATCAGGTGCTGGCTTCCTGTTATGCCGTCATTGAAGAGCATAGCTGGGCCCACTGGGCATTTGCCCCTTTCCGAGTTGCCCACACTCTCCTGGCCATGCTGTACCCTGCTGGTCTCTCATCTCCAATTCTCTTTCCAGCTGCTGCACCAGAAGATGCTCCAGGTGGAGTCCATTGGTATTCTCGCCTCCTTTATCACCTTGGCCGCTGGCTATTGGATTCTGAGATGATGCACCCCCTGGGCATGGCCAGCTGAGGGAGGTAGCATTCGAAACTCCACTTTGACCCATCATAAGAATCAAATAATAAGACTGGGGAGGGGGGGAACTAAGATGAAGAAAGAAAAAACAAGAAAGACTTTGAAACAATAGTAGGACAGTCCAAAGTAGACTTTAAGGTACAGGAAGAGCCCAGGAAGGTTTTTTTTTTTTTGGTTGCCATTGCCATTTTAGTTTATAAATATATATACAGTATATTTTATTTGATTTATATATATATATATATATATATTTGGTCTGTTTGTTTCCTTGTTTTGTCGTCCTCATCTCCTGGATATTTATTTCTTTGTTATTTTGAAATAGATGTTTTAAAGAATATGAACCCAACCTTCAAGAGCCTTAAATTGTTTCTTTGATAATTTATTATCATGTGAACTGTACACTCACAGGGAGAAGAAAATTATTTTGCAAGGCCAAGCAAAACTGCACAGAGTTCTATTTTTCTATGTGTCATATGTGTGTCCTGACTTTCCAAAAGTAACCCTCCTGTCCTTCCCGTTGATCCCATTGCTTTGCAGTCTCCCAACGGCGAGTCTCGGAACAAACAAAAGACCTTTTCCTTGTGGAAGAGGGAGGGGGAATCCGTAAATTATATTTTTATACACAGAATTGTAAATTCAATTTTTTTTTTGAGAAAGAGAGAGAGAGAGAGAGACTGAGAGAGAGAGATCAATACTCAACAGTCACATTTCATTATTATTTTTTCTTGAAATAGTGTAAATTACAAGAATATATTATTTTAATTTAAATAGTATCAAATGTAGTGTCATCTCCTGTATTGTTTTTGTTGTCTTTGAAACATTTTTGCTTTGTATGAAAATAACTTCCACTCCTTTTGTCCATACCCTTGGAACTCAAGACTGTTACACAACCGAATCTATTTGCAAAACTCTGGGGAGAAGAAGCTCTCTTATTTTTACCTTCAAAAATCAAGAAGAAGAAAATTTATGAGAAAATATTTTTTAAAAAGCGCACATGTTGGCTATTATGTGACAATGGAGAATAGTTTGTACAGAGCGGGGGGGAAAGGATGTTTTGGATTAATAAACTGATAAATAACCGCTGTCAATTTACTAAAATGTATTTTTGAATATTTTGTAATAGTTTTAATAGTTTTATAGAAATAAAATGTGCCATGCACACTCTGGTTAGTATATAACAACAAACAATTCCTGGTGCATCACATTGTTTTTCTTTTATTTTTAAAAAAGCTCTTTAGGTAGGAACCATGGATATCCATTGTCATGTCATGTTAAATTTTCTTGAATGTCCAAAGCTGTTGCAATATTACATATTTTGGAAAAAATGAAAACAAAAACTATAAAAGAAGCAGAAATACAATCATATCAGTTTACAACTTGTGATACCTTCACAATTTGACAAAAGGAAAAAGGCACTAGTTTTGCACAGAGACAGAACTTTTGCACAATGTATATTTTTCACAAATTGCAGAAGCCATGATGGTGGGGAGCAGGGGGAAGAAGCACATTTGACATCTCTTACTGGATGCAAGAGTTCTTGAGGAAGTTGTGGAGTGCATTCATACTGCAGAATTATAATGCTGTGATACCACTTTAACTGCCATGGTTCTGTCCCATGGAATCCTGGTATTGACAATTTAAGGAGGGACATTTAGAAATCTCAGCCACAGCACTCCACTGTCTCACCAGACCTCTAGACCCAGGAATCCATAGGATGCAGCCTTGGCAATAATTAGAATAACAGCACTATGATTCTGTAGTGTGAATGGGCCCATCGAGGTATTGTCTCACCATGCTGACTTTGGTCTAATCTGCACTACATAAATAATGCAGTTTGACAGCACTTTAACTGCCATGTCTCAGTGCTATGGAATTCTGGGGTTTGTGGCTTTGTGAGATATTTAGCCTTCTCTTTCAAAGAGTTCTGGTGCCACAACAAACTACAAATCCCAGGATTCTGTAGCATTGAGCCATGGCAATTAAAGCTGTGTCAAATGACATTATTTCTACAGTGCAGATTAGACCATAGCCAGTTTTATCTAGAATCTTGCAAATGCCAAGATTTCATTACACTTCAGGCCCACTGAAATAAATGGGATTGAAGATTGCCATGATTAATTGGTTTTAGTGGATCAGTACCAAGTATGACAATGTTTAATTTCATCTCTTACTCCTAGAAAAACAAACAAACAAACAAACAACAAAATGCATGCCTTAAAACCTGACAGAGTCCTGACTGTGCTATATGTTCTCCCTGCCTTTTGGAGAATAATTGCCCCCCAAATTATGATGGGTCTCTCCTCTTTTTGCACTAATTTTGCATTTTGCATTCAGTTTGCAGCAACTGAGATAAACTGAGGATAAAGTGGGAGGAGGGGAGAGAAAATGGGGCCTTTTAAAAGCAGCTGAAAAAGTGATATGACATAAGATTGTGTCTGGCCCTGCAAAAGTAGGATACTTGGAGGGTATGTAACTAATATTGATTCTGATATCAATAAACTGTTGGTTACCTACTTCCCACCCATCATCCTTGGACACATATTGTCAAGTGACAGAGGGAGAATTAGACACATGGCTGAAGGTTTTGGTGGAAAGTACACATTTAAAGGATAATTTTGGACTGAAAACAGTTGTAATAGAAGAGTCTCTTTGGCTTACTCCCATTTTGCACTGAAAAGGAACTTTTGGCCTTTGATCACATCAAGATGCAGCTAGCCTCTGAATTCTTCCCTGCCTAACACTATGTGTCCTGTTATACTTTTCTTGTGTCAATAATCCCAGCCTTATAAACCGACCTTTAGGTGGGGAACTAACTGAGAACAGTTGCCCACATAAAGTGATGGCCTTCTTTGGGTCTGTTAAAAGTCCTTCTCTATCCACCCAGAGTTGTGTCAATATCATTAAGGTTGTAAAGTCTCTGTTACTGGAATGCTGTTAATATATCTGCAGATTATGTACATTTGGGTGTGTGCGCTATGATCTATAAAAACTCAAAGTGATTGATCATTCCCTCCTGAAAGTCTCTGTAAACATTAGAGCAACTTAGAACTTTTTCATGATCAACTAAGCCAGTAGAATAACCTTCCCAGGAGTCAAACTTTTATGTTATGTCAAGAGGTGACCCGCTGACCTTGATCAAGGGGGTCCCCTTAGGGACACACTGTCGATGCTGAACAAGCAAGAGATGGGAATGTAACATTAAAACACAAGTAAATAATACATAATGTAGTTTGAGGATTGCCAACCTATCCCAGGCTGAAATTTCAGAACCAAAACTTGAGACCTAGGAGCAACCTTAGGGACACACTGTAGATGCTGAACAAGCAAAAGGTGGGAACTTTACATTAAATCACAACTAAATAATATACAATGCATTTTGAGAATTGTTAGCCTATCCCAGGCTGAGATTTCAGAGCCAAAACCCGAGACCTAGGGGCAACCCGGGGGGGAGGGGGCAAGCCATGACAAAGTTACGAAGGCTGCATGTACACTGCATAATTAATGCAGTTTGATACCCCTTTAAGTGCCATCACTCAATGCTATGGAATTCTGGGATCTGTAGTTTTGTGGGATATTTAGCCTTCTCTCTCAGAGAGTTCTGGTGTCAGAACAAACTACAGATCCCAGGATTCCATGGGATGGAGCCATGACAGTTAAAGTGGTGCCAAACTGTATTAATTCCTCAGTGTGGAAGCAGCCAAAGGTGAAGTTACAGGTGACATAAGCACTGTACATTTGTCACTGTGCAGGGTATGTCATTCAAATAAGAAAACTCGAGTCTAACAAATGAACAAAAATATATAACAGACTTTTCAAGACAATGTTCTCACCCTGAGATTCCTTCCCCTCAACTTGACGAACGGAGGAGGAAGACCAGAACTTGAGGTTCAGAAAACACCCAGTAGATTATACTTTCTTGTGAGGCTAATGCAGCCACCACTTAGAAGCAGCCTAAGACATTACCAACTGTGCATTTCAGATGTGGGTGGCATATGAAACTCCTCTTTGCACCCCATCATTTCCTCAAGGCCCTCAACTAGAGTGATAGTGTGGCAAGGCATAAAAGGCAGAGAAAAATGCATCCATTCATTGCATGAAAAATCAGTTGGAAAAGTCCTGGGGTGGCTTTGTTGTTGTTATGTGCCTTCTGGTGACCCTGCCTTAAGGTGTCCTTGTCCAGATTTATTCAGAGGAGGTTTTATGTTGCCTTCTTCATAGGCTAAGGGGGTCTGATTTGCCCATCCGGTAGATTTCTAGGGACTCCAAGGGCACATCTACATTGTAGAATAAAACAGTTTCTCACCATATTAATTGCTGTTGTTCCATCCTATGGAATCCTGGGTTTGTAGTTTTACAAAGTCTTTAGCCTTCTTTGCCAAAGAGTGCTGGTGGTTCACAAAATTCCACCTGCAGGATTCTATAGGATGGACCCATGGCAGTTAAAGAGGTCTCAAACTGCATTATTTCTACAGTGTTGAGGCACCACCAGTCCAGCACTCAAACTGCTAAAGCACATTGGCTTCCTCTACAGTGGTTTACAGGAAAATTATTATGACAGTCTCCAGTAGGGACTCCCAACCAGGTATTTCACATTTTCCTTAGGCCTCCAGCCAATGCTGCTTGCTCCCAGCTACCTGCTACTGTCCCACCGTTAGGCCTGGACTTGACTGATGGTGGCCTATTGTACATCTTGCTCCTGGGTCCCCCAGGCATTAAACTATACCCTGTTCCTTGCCGTCAGACTTTTGCACTTGTAAAATGGTCAGGACACACAAGGAAGAGGCAATGGGGAAGGTGGAGGGGGACAAGCCATTGGCTTTGGTTTTCCAGTTCCTCCAGCTCTGCACCAAACTGCAAAACAGTGGTTCAACACCAAAGTGCTTAAAGGTCAGGTATGCAGGTTCCCTGGGAAGCAGGGCTGTGAGTGTGAAAAATACAAAGACAACAGGCCTAGCTCACAGTCTCTAATACCTACAGTAGCAATTTTCTTGGCATGCATAGAAATATATTTTTAAAATCTTCACTAAGGAGATTATCATACTGGGATAAGAAATGGGAGAAAAATGGAATGCTCCCATCATGATTACACAATTGCGTGAAGATTTTCACACAATGTCACACTCATCCCGTACTTCTCCTGTTAACAACCTGGAATGTTCCTGTAACTTCTTATTCATGGAGAATCCCCATGAATAGTAAGATGTGGAAGCAAATAATGGCCTGTTACAGACTGCCAAAATAAAGCTGCTTCGGGTCTCTTTAGAGGTATGCTGTTTAAATGATGCATGCATCCTAAGAATCCGGAAGCTGCACCAAAGCTGCCCTCCAGTGCTTAGGAATGGAGTGTGGCTTTGGCGCGACCTCCGGACTCTTAGGACCCATGCATCATTTAAATAGCATACCTCCAAAGAGACCCGAAGCAGCTTTATTTTGGCGGTCTGTAACAGGCCAATGTTTCATTCGTGCTTTTGCAGGGCAATCCAGGACCTTTCCCCAGAGTGCATTTAGGTACAGTGGTACCCCGGGATACGAATTGATCGCGTTACGAAATTTCCGGGATACGAAAAAGTTAGATTGGAAAAAACTGTTCCGGGTTACGATGTTTTTTTCGGGTTACGAATTTTTTTTCGGAGCGAAATTCAAACGCAAAGCGCGGCTAGCGGCTTTCCAGCGCTAACGGAAAGCCTTTTCGGGTTGCGAAATTACTCGGGTTACGAACGGAGCGGCGGAACGAATTAATTTCATAACCCGAGGGACTACTGTATATGCAATTTTTTCATTGCTAGGATTGGTTATTTTGAGGTGTAGGACACAATATTCTTTGAACTGTATAAAAATAACGTTCTGAAATATATCAATTTTATCAATTTCATTTTGTTCTGTTCAGGACAAAAGCATGCTTTCAGACATGTGCAGTTGCACCAAACTGGCACATGCATGAAACATTCGATAATGCTGTAATAGTGATACAAGAATGGATGTATGCGGAATACAATTGCATTTCTCTATGATTTTTATCTTGTCAGTATGTGATTACATGACTCTGTGAAAATATAGATCGCTATAGCACTATGCTTCCATTATCTTCAAATAGTGCAATTGTTGCGCTATTGGCCCTGGTGTGATAATCTCCTTAGAACTCTATGGTGTAAGTTAGGATGGTAGTAAGTAGCAGTCTGATGTAACTCTTCTGCCTTTTGTCCAAAGTGCTCAAGGGGTGAGCATTTTGTACATAGGGGGACCCCATTTTGACCCTCACAACCATCTTCAGAGGTAAGTTTGCCCAAAGAGAGTGTGACTTGTCTGAAGTCACAACAGCTAAAGAGCTGAAACCTAGGTTAACTGCGATGCCACGTTAACGCACAATTATCATACAATGAGAACATGTTTCTGAAACAACTAGATGGGCTGAGTATCTTTCCCCTTGTCTGGCCCCTTCCTGTGAATGTATATGGCCGTGAGTGAAAAGCTGTCACCCTTGGTCAGCTAATAAAATGCATAATCTTGATGGTATGCTAATGTTCAGTGCACTGCATGAATGTTATCTTAGCAACTCTCATCATAACTACCCTGTAAAGTTGGTAACTGTTATTATCTTAGATTACTGATGTGGGACTGGGGTGATTATGCAAAGAGAAAGAGAGATGGAAAGATGGATAGAGAGATAGGGAGAAATGGCTTGCAGGTAGCCATTATTGGGAGGCAGTAGCAAAGTATTGACTTCACAAACTACGTGACTGCAGACTTCTGCCTTCAGATATGGTGGGAAATACTCTCATTGCCAATCTAGAAGTAAGGTCCAGCTGCCAATTCAGTTGGGTTTTGTGTATGAAATAAGGAGAAAAATTATCTTGTTCCCTGTCTCTGGCAACCAAATATCTTGGAGGTTGTCCTCTTACGCCCTCCTCCCCAAGAGTTATAGTTAAAAAGTAACTTACTTGTTTATTTTATTTATTTAACTATTTATAAGTTGCTTTCTGTCTAAATATCTCACAGTGGCACATAATAGATAATGTGATATAAATCTGACACAGGAAAATAATTGCACCCAAAATTTAAACATACAATACGGTGGGACAGATGGCTTTTTAAAAAAGGAGTAAACAGAAAACCAAAATAGAAATTACAAAATTACACAGATTTGTACATCATATTTTATAGCAGCAAAAGGTAGAAGGAAACAGCCTTTATATATATAAATTCATGTTTGGGAAAAAAATTACATGAATTTGTTAATGCCATGCAACCCTCCACCTTCAGCTAATGACCCCTTGTATGCACATGAATATGCATCAGTTCATATACAGCAATTAACTAAATCAGTCCCTCTGGTAGTGAACTCAAGTGGGCAAAGCTCAAAGAGATAGAGACAAACTGGGGCTGCTGAGACTCAAGAGGGCAATATCAGCATGAGATTCACAGCAGTGATCATAATCTAAAAAGTCAATGGCAGCAACCTCATTCCCTTCTATGACCCAGTGAAGGTGGTCACAGCCAGTGGTAGCCATGGAAGTGGCTCAATCAATCTGTTCTGGGTTTTATTCCAGACTTTAAAAGAACTTTCCAAAATGCTGACACCAATGCTTTAAAACAGTTTCAGCACCATGGATAGTGCCCAACTGGCATGACAGTCTCCAGCCACCCCAGATAACATGGTGCATGCTCAGTATAGCCAGCCCTCTGTATCCACTGACTTTTTATCCATGGATTCAAGCATCCACGGCTTGAAAATATTTTTAAAATACATACATTCCAAAAAGCAAACCCTGATTTTGCCATTTTATATAAGGAATACCATTTTACTATGCCATTGGATTTAATGGGACTTGAGCATCCACAGACTGTGTTATCCACAGGGGTGGGTGGGTCTGGAACCAAACCCCAGTGGATATCAAGGGCCCACTGTAGTCAAAGACAGATACAGGTCAGATGGGATGGTGGAAAGAACAGCAAGTTTGTCTTTGGAAGAACTTGACTAGATATTTCTTTGGTTTAATGCTAGAAACGCTAAATTTCCTTGGGTGCCTTGACCAAAAAACAGCATAAAATGAACCAAAACAAAATAAGAGAAGAGAAAATATTTTGGGGCTCCCTTGTAAGCAAAGAAAGAGGACAGTGATAGAAGACAAGAGGTCAACTGTATGATCAGAGGAAATATCTTATGGACTGATTCAGAACTATGGAAACAAAGGCCTGAAAGAACGCCAGAAAAATTAGAGGTGAAATGCCCACCACCAATGCGCTAATATTGCATTTCCCCCAATTTTTCTGAAAATTCTTTTTTTATAGAGAGAGAAAAATGTGGGGGACAGAGGAACAAACAGACCCATGACTTTAAAATTTCTGGAAACATTACACTTCTGTTCAAAACTGTTTTCAGAAATACAACTCTGGATGCAGCCACACTCAAGCAGAGAACTGTTGTTGTTGTTGTTGTTATATGAAATCTCTGAGACTGGACTAAGCTGTATACATGGCTACAATGGAGAAAATAATGACAACTAGCTCACAGAGCAAATATGAAAGATGCTTGTTTTAAAATCTTGTTCGTATCTCTCCTTTTTCTTCAGGGATTTCAGAGCTCTTCCTTCCAACTCACATACCCACAGGTGCACACTCTCTTTAGGCTTCACTCCAAAATCATTGCCTGGCTAGAAGCCGCCATTTCCCCCAATGGTTCGATTCCCACTCAGCCATGAAACCCACTGGGTGACCTTGGGCAAATCACACTCTCTCAGCCTCAGGGGAAGGCAATGGCAAAACCTCCTCTGAACAGATTCTGCAAGAAAACCCAATGCTAGGGTTGCCTTAGGGCTGCCATAAGTTGGAAATGACTTGAAGACACAACACAGCAACAAAAATAGTTCTATCATAGAGAGCTTATTATTAAAAACCAAGGCTGATTGGTTCATGTTTTATTTGACAGATGCTGCTTGGAGGAATATCTTCCTTTGTTTTCTATAACTTTGTATGCCTGCATAGCAGGGGATTGGACTATATGCCCTTTATGGTCCCTTCCAGCTAGATTCCAGCTAGATTCTATAATTCTAAAACAAAACTGTTGGATTTCTGTGGCATGCAAAGTCTGCACAGTTGTTTTAAAAAATACCCTGAGAGTCTGCCTTTTAAGTAGTATGCAAGCACCCTCTGGTGGTTCCAGCATGTCCTTGCAAGAAAATACATGCATATAAATATTGCTCAGCCCTGTAATGTAATGAGAGCTGGACTTTCTTAATTTCTTTTGCTGCCTCAGTTGGTCTGTTAGTTCTATATTCCACATTTCTTCCAGCACTGGGAGAGCTGTGGATTGCAGTAGCTCATAAATTGATTAAAAACATGATTTTTAAACATACAGCTAAAAATACATGAACCTAAATTCTACTGTTAGCCCCTCCTACAATAGAATTGTTCTTATGCATCTTCAAATGAACCTTGACTAATGGTGATTCTCTCCTAGGGTTTCCTCATCAAGATTTATTCAGAGGAGGTTTGTCATTGCCTTTCTTTGAGGCTGAGAAATTATGACAGTCGGTTTCCAAGCCTGGGCAGCTATGTGAACCCTGCTTTCCCAGAATCATTGTCCAACTCTCAGACCATTACAACAAGGTTTCTTGCCAAGATTTGTTCAGAGGGGGGTTGCCATTGCCTTCCTCTGAGGTTGAGGAAGTGTGATGTTCCCAAGATCACCCAGTGGATTTTTATGGGTGAGCAGGGATTTGAATCCAGCTCTCCCAGCGTCAGCTTTACTTTGGTGTTCAGAGTAGAGCCACTGAATCAGTTGGGATTACTCACCTTTCAACAGTTCACTCATTCAGTTTATTCAAGTTAGAACTAACCACCAGGATACCAACTATAATATTATAACACAATTAAACAGATGGTCATGATAAGACAATTATCGAACCCAAACCATTTAGAAGGACACTAGGGGAAAATAAAACAAAATACAGCATCCTCCTCATTCCATTAAAATCTTTCTTAGTCACTAAAGGCTACCTGAATAAAAAGCTATTTGCCTTTGATCATAGAAGGAGAACATCAAGGGGGAAACCCACAGGTTTGTAATAGCCACTGAGAAGCCTCTCTCTTGAGCCTTCCATGTATGTCCCCATGAATTGTTAGACTGGAGAGAACAGCATTTCCCTAAGATCTTAATACCTAGGAAGTCTCACATGGGGATGGCTGGAACAGAGAACGAGGAAAGGAGGAAGGGGGAGCATTATTACACACAATCTAGCAATTTGTCAGGTGCAAAATGTACTGCTAGCTTGGCAATGAAAGCAGGAAGAAAGTGACAGATCTTGGAGAACCAGTAAATCCTTCTGAAGTAAAATAATAATTCTCTTACTCATCCATATCCTTTTGTTGTTCTTATCTACCCCCAAGTCGATTTTGATATATGGCAATCCTGTGGATGAGATATCTTCAAGACTCCCTGTCCTCCACTGCTTTCCTCAGTGCCTGAAAATTCATACCCATAACCTCTTTTACAGAGTCCATCCATCTAGCATGCGGCCTTCCTCTCTTTCTGCTTCTCTCCACTTCTTCTAGTGTTATTGTTTTCTCCAATGAGTCACGCCTTCTCATGATATGGCCAAACTATGACAGCCTTAGTCTAGTCATCTTGGCTTCCAGAGAGATTTATGGTTTGATCTGTTCTAGCACCCACATGTTTGACTTCTTAGCTGTCCATGGTATCCTCAACAATCTTCTCCAGCATCACATTTCAAATGAAGTGATTTTCTTCCTGTCTGCTTTCTTAACTGTCCCAGTCTCGCATCGCTTACACGGTCAGAATGGTTGAAGGTTCTTGAGAACACTTAATTGACTGGTTGGCTTAGCAGTGGTGGTGAACCTATGGCACGAGTGCCAGAAGTGGCACTCAGAGCCCTCTCTGTGGGCACATATGCCATCACCTTAGCACAGAGTTTGCCAGAATTTGTTACAAGAAAGTCAAAGGGGCATGGCACTTTGTGATAAATAAGTGGGTTTTGGGTTGCAGTTTGGGCACTCAGTCTCTAAAATGTTTGCCATCACTGGCTTAGGGTGACCTCCTAACCGCAAAGTAGGGCAAGGCACTGCAAAATGTCGGACAGTCAAGAAAAGCATAAGGCATTACAAAATAAAAGCTAAAAACATGAAGATAAATGTCAGTGCACACTTCTTAGTCCTCCTCAAAATGGAGGACATTTTGGAATTTCTCCTGGATAGACAGCTGAAATGTAAAACATGTCTTGGAAATAGAGGGTGTCTGGCCATCTTGGGTTAGCTTTCTTTTCACAATTTTTTTTGTAGAATTGGCTAAGATACTCTCCAACATTTCACATTATGGCCAGGCAACATCAGAATGTGATCAAGGAAGCAAAATTGATTACTAAGTAAACAAGATAGGGGAGGTTGCAGCAGGTTACTTTTGCCTGAATCTACTGGGAGGAGCAAGATCCAACCCCAGCTCTCTTCCCTGCCCTGCTGAGTAAATTGAGTGCAAACTGCTTTTGCACTTTGCACTCAGTTTGCAGCAATGAAAGTAAGCTGAGGACAAAAGGAGAAAATGGGAGAAGAAGAGAGAAACTGGGGCATTTTAAAAGCAACTGAAAAAATGGGATGTCAGAGGATTAATTGGATTGTCCCTGGCAAACAGCTGTGGGAAGGTATCTTACAGCATATTTTCCTTCTTGAAGATGCCAGCTACAGATGCTGGAGAAACGTCAAGAATAAACTCTTCTAGAATATGGCCACATAGCCTGAAAAACCCACAAAAACTTTGGATGCCGGCCATGAAAGCCTTTGATTTCACATCCTATGCTATTCTTCATACACTATTCTTCACAGGGCAGCATTGCTCATCAAAAGCATGTATTTTTGTTGTAGTAATAGTTGTTGTTCCTTAAATGTGCTCCTTGAATCTCTCAATAGCAGACGGAGCAAAGGAGGGTGGCATCATCTATACCAATTCAAGTAAGGGCTACTCAAGGACCTGACATATTTCCTGCTGCAAATTACATATGTTTCATGCCCACACACCCCTTCCTGTGATAAAGAGAATCTCTCCAAGAAACTCATGCCATTTCTAATCAGGAAGAAAAAAAGGAGAGGGGGTTTAATTTTTTTGTCACAGTTCCAAGCACCAGTTGGAGTTTGGGGAGGCAGGGCTAAGGGTGGCAAAAGGGCTGTTGACATTAATTGCTGTGATGTTTGACAAATGCATAGAGTGCAGGGAAAGGGGAAATGGTAGGGCCACTGCGTGAAGAAGATGGCAAAATGCTAACAGAGGACAGAGAAAAGGCAGAATTGCTCACCACTTTCTTTGACTCAGTGTTCTCAGAAAAGGCAAAGAGTGCTCAACCTGAGGATAATGGAGCAGAGGACAGAAAAGGGGAATTTCAGCAGAGAATAAGTAGAGATAGTACAGGAATATCTGGTTAATCTAAATGAATATAAGTCTCCAGGACCTGATGTACTACATTCAAGAGTATTAAAAGAACTGGCAAATGTAATATCAGCGCCATTGGCAATAATCCTTGAAAATTCCTGGAGAACAGGAGAAGTCCCCGCAGACTGGAGGAGGGCAAACATTGTCCCGATCTTCAAAAAGGGGAAAAAAGAGGATCCCAACCATTATCATTAGTCTTATCTCAATACCAGGAAACATTATGGAGCAGATCATTAAACAGAGAGTCAATACAATACAAAGCCTTTATTACAGTCAACAGACTTCCAGGCAATACAAAAACTTAAAAACAACAACAACAAAGAAAAGAAAACACAATCAGTTTGAACACAACAAAAGCATAGTGAAAAATAAATTTACAATGTCAGTAGAAATATAATTAAAAATAAAAAGCTTCTAGCTCTTCATCTTGTTAATCAGTTAAGAACATAAGCAGGCCCTGTTATATGAAACAGATACTGCTCTTTCTCATTATTTGGTGCACTGTAAAAATGGGTCAGAAGCCGTTTACTGTTAGTTACTAATACCAGTTATTTATTCTTGCTGTAGTAGTTACTATAGACCTGCGGGTCTTAATTGCTGCAAAACATAATTTTGCTACCTCTTCTGTAACCTTTTTATCAGTGTCTTTTAGTAAATGTCTGGTATACCAGCTGTGAGATCTTCCCTGATCTCCCTGAAATTTATTTAATAATTTATTTAATCTGTCATCCCTGTAGAAAGTGCATATAAGGACATACATATATGAGATATGGATTCTACAGACTCTTCTCCACATGGGCATAGACAATCTTTATGCTCAACATGTTGGAAATTACCTTCCACTACTGCAGATGGAAATACATTAAATCTCGCTTTAGAAAATGCCAGGTGATATTTAATAAATAATAAATAATAAAATCTTTATTTCTATCCCGCCCTTCCAGAAAGATCAGGGCGGCTTACAATGATGCAACAGGTGCAATTGAATACAAAGTTAAAAACATATAACAATCAAAACAATACATAGTCTAAAAAACAATAAAAGCCCCGTTAGCCCATCCTCATGGCCACGGAAGAGGAGGGAGGCCCGCAGGATATTTAATCGGGGAATGCCTGCTTGAATAGGAAGGTTTTGAGGTCCTTCCTAAATTGGGCCAGGGTGGTAGATGAGCGGAGCTCCGTGGGCAGCGTATTCCAAAGGGCTGGGGCAGCTGTGGAAAAGGCCCTTCTAGAGGTAGAAGCTAACCTGGCCCCAGGCACCTTCAGCAATTGCTGCCCTGATAATTTGGGAATTGTGAGATTTTTTAGGTAGTTTGCACCACCCTTTAGATTAAATTTGAGGCAGAGAAAGTCTGTGAACATCTACAAGACAATTCCATAATCACAAAAAGTCAACATGGTTTCAGAGAAACAAGTCATGCCAGACAAACCTGATCTCTTTTTTTGATAAAATTACTAGCTTCGTAGATGAAGGGAATGCTGTGGATAGACGTAGTATATCTTGATTTCAGTAAGGCCTTTGACAGGGTTCCCCGTAATATTCTTGCAAACAAGCTAGTGAAATGTGGGCTTGACAAAGTAACTGTTACATGGATTTGTAATTGGTTGACAGACCTAACCCATAGGGTACTCAACAATGGCTCTTTTTCAGCCTGGAGAGAAGTGACCAGTGGGGTCCCACAGGGTTCTGTCCTGGGCCCAGTGCTATTCAACATCTTTATCAATGACTTGGATGACAGAATTGGGGACATACTTATCAAATTTGCAGATGACACTAAATTCGGGGGAGTAGCTAATACCCCAGAGGACAGGACCAAAATTAAAAATGACATGAATAGATTAGAAAGCTGGGCCAAAGTTAACAAAATGAAATTCAACACGGAGAAATGTTCACTTAGGGAAGAAAAATGAAATGCACAGATATAGGATGGGGGAAACCTGGCTGAATGAAACTACATGTGAAATGGATATTGGAGTCCAAGTAGACCACAAATTGAACATGAGTCAACAGTGTGATGAGGCAGCTAACAAGGCCAATGTGATTTTAGGCTGCATCAATAAAAGTATAGTGTCTAGATTAAGAGAAGTAATTGTGCCACTCTATTCTGCTTTGGTCAGGCCCCCACCTAGAATATTGTGTCCAGTTCTGGGCACCACAATTCAAAAAGGACATTGAGAAACTGGAGCTTGTCCAAAGGAAGGCAACTAAAATGATGAAGGGTTTGGAAACCATGCCCTATGAGGAACGACTTAGGTAGCTGGGGATGTTTCGCTTGGAGAAGAGAAGGCTAATAGGTGATATGATAGCCCTCTTTCAATATTTGAAGGGATGTCATATTGAGGAGAGAGCAAGCTTGTTTTGGGCTGCTTCAGAGAACAGGATCTGGAACAATGGATGCAGGCTACAGGAAAAGAGATTCCACCTCAATATTAGGAGGAACTTCCTGACAGTAAGGGCTGTTCAACAGTGGAACAAACTCCCTCAGAGTGTAGTGGCGTCTCTTTCCCTTGAGGTCTTTAAGCAGAGGCTGGATGGTCATCTGTCGGGGATGCTTTGATTGAGATTTCCTGCATGGCAGAATGGGGTTGGACTGGATGGCCCTTGTGGTCTCTTCCAACTCTATGATTCTATGATTTTAGGAAGCACAGAGCAAGGTGACTTGGATTTGGAAGATGAGACTCTCCTTTGCTGTTGTTGTTAACTTCCCATGAGTCAAACGCAACCCATGGCAACCCAGTGGATGAGATCTCCAAGACTCCTTGTCCTCCACTGCTCCACTTAGTTCCTGTAACTTCATGCCTATGACCTCCTTAATAGAGTCCATCCATCTAGCATGTGGCTTTCCTCTCTTTCTGCTTCTCTCCACCTTTCCCAGCATTATTGTTTTTTTCTAATGAGCCCTGCCTTCTCTTTATGAGGCTAAAGTACGACAGCCTCAGTTTTGCCATCTTGGCTTCCAGGGAGATATCTGGCTTGGTCTTCTCTAGGACCCATTTGTTTATCTTTTTGACCATCCACAGTATCCTTAGCACTCTTCTCCAGCACTTCATGTGGAATTGACCTCAGCGGAATTGACCTCAAAGGGGCGGGATATAAATAAATAAATAAATAAATAAATAAATAAATAATTATTATTACATCTGAAATGAACTGATTTTCTTCCTATCTTCTTTCTTAACTGTCCAGCTCTCACATATATACATGGTACAGTTGGGCTTCCACATTCCCAGGTTTGACATTTGTGGTTTTGGTTATTCATGAATGTTAAACCTGGCAGATCTTGCCAGGATGGGAGGGGTGAAGAAATGGAGTGCTCCTATCCCACCCTGGAAATGGCAGTTTTTCCACATTCACAGGGGTCTGGGTCCTCTAAGCCTCCTGTGGTTCAGTGACACCTGAGAGCTCTCTGTTGAAGAATTCTAAATGATTCTCCTTAAACTTCAAATCCAAGAATGCAACAGGAATCAGCCAGAGCAGTTAAAGTGGAATAGCAGCACTGTAAGGGTGTCGTGTGGTAATCTAAATGGACAGTTCTAACTCTTGTGCTCAATTGTATATCTTTTCATTTCAGGATCTTTTCCAGTTCTTTCATAGCCACACTCTCAATTCTTAATCTTCTTTTGATTTCCTGACTGCAGTCCCTATTCCTATCAAGGTTTGATCCCAGGAGTGAGAATTCTTTTACTATTTCTATTTCCTCTATTGTCTAGGTTGAATTTGTGTATATTCTCTCTGTGACAGCACCACAACGTGGACTTGCTATGCACCAAGGAGTTTACACACAGCCCCAGCTCAAGCCAGTGAAGAGGCAGGGGCTAATATTCACAGGCAAACTGTGTCTCAGAGGCCCCCTCCAATGATGCTCCTTCATCATCAGCCACATTCAGCCCAAGAGTCCATTGTGACTTTTCGAGAGGAGGTAATTATTTCTCGGCAATTAGGTTCAATCAGTGCACCTTAAGCAGCTGCTGGTTTATAATCACTTCCCTCATTGACAACCAGGATGGCCTTTTAGTGCTTCTCATTTTCTGATGTTCCTGACTGTTTCCATCATAAATCTGATGGAATAAAAATCTCATATGGCTGAGGAAAGGGGGCAGGAGGCGGTGCACAGTGTGGGGGTTAGAGTAGAGCCAAAACCAATGCAAAGAAATGGTGGTGGAGAACCCTAAAAAAATCATTTTCAAGGAAAATTAGGATTTCTTTTTTTTAATTCTTATTTTTACTCACATAAACAATTTAGATATAATGCAACATGTCACTTTACCCAAAACTGACCAACCTGTTACATAAGACTAACATATTTACATACATGCATACCAATTAAATCACATCCCCATCAAATCATCCCAACATTGAAACAATAGCATTCATGATTATTAATAAAATGACTTCCGAACCTTCCGAATAGTCCTGCATAATTGCCCTCACTTTCTCCTTAGTCCATCTTCACCTACTATGATGGCTATATCCTATTTTATTGATAATATTTTTTTTTACATTCTCAACTTTTCCTCTCGTTTGATCCTTTCTATACTACTGATTTCTTCAAAGTTGCTTTCAAAAATTCAGTGGTCCCTGACCATTCTTTCCTAAACTCGTCTATAGATTTGTTTCTAATCATATATGTTAATTTATTTATCCCTATACAGTTGAATATTTTCCATAACCATTCTGTCTCATTTGGGCTTTCTTCTTCTTGAGGAAAATGAGGATTTCTGACCCCCCGCTGTTCGAAGCCCAGTGATTGAGGGTTTGGCTGATGAAAGGTGATGTTGCCACCCCTCCTCTCTCCGAGGAAGAAAAATGATTTTTTCCTTCAAGATGTCGTTGATTAAATGAGACATCTGGGCAAAACTGAAGAGAAAAGTGGGGAGCGGGAAGGCTGATGTCATGTTTCCTGGAGTTTCCTGGGCCCGTGTTTCTCTTGTTTCTTTCACCCCAAAGGGATGTGATTTTGCAACATTGGTATATCCAGGGTGACCAGATGTCCTGACTGCAAAGGAGGACAAGGCAATACAAAATGTAGGGTGTTCAAGGAAAAATGGAGGACATGACCAACTAAAAGCTAAAAAACCCCTGTCATAGAAATACAATGTGCCCTTGGTATCTGCTAGGGTTTGGTTCCAGGATCCCCCGCGGATAACAAAAATCTGTGGATGCTCAAGTCCCATTATATACAATGGCATAGCAAAATGGTGTCTCTTATATAAAATGAAAAATCAAGGTTTGCTATTTGGAATTTATACTTTTTAAAGAATATTTTCAAGCCATGGATGCTTGAATCCATGGATAAAAAATATCTCTGGATAAGAAGAGTCCACGGTACCAATTCAGGCTTCTTAGCCATGCTCAAAATAGAAGACATTTTGGAATTCTTCCTGGAGAGAAGGTGGAAAAGTAAAACATGTCCTGGAAAAGAGGAATGTCTGATCACCCTAGTTGTTTCAGAAAATAACTCAGATCAAAGGGATGGAGGATGCTTTTACTCTGCAGCAGTAATGTCTATTGACGCTGCTTTAACTGCATGGGATGTTATGGGATGCTGGGGTTTGTAGTTATGTGAGAGATTTAGCTTTTTCCGTTAGAGAGCTCTGGTGCTGCGGCACACTACACATCCCAGGATTCCATTGGATGGAGCCATGGCAGTTAAAGCGGTGTCAAACTCTATTAATTCTGCAGTGTGGCAGCAACCCTGAGATGACATGACAATATGGCTGTGGTGATTGAGGTGGTGGGTTTTGTTTGTTGGAGTGGAAAATGGTCCCCTGACCATCTGTGGCTGGAAGATTCTGACCACTGTGTTTTTCTTTCAATGAAATAACTTTGCAACAGTGTCCCCTTGTGGCAAAATAAAAAAATTAAACTACTCCACTGAAAAAAACCACCCATCATGAATGCAGGTGGTTGTTGTATTCGTTTATATCCCAACTTTCCACAAATATTTGGAAACGCAACTTGTTGGTGTTGTGTGCCTTCCAATCATTCCCAGCTTATGGTGGCACTAAGGTGAGCATAGCACAGGGTTTTCTTTGCAAGATTGGCTCAGAATCGGTTTGCCGTTGCCATTCTCTGAGGCTGAGAGTGTAATTTGCCCAAGGTGGGTTTCCATGGCTGAGTGGGGATTTGAACGCTGATCTCCCAGAGTCCTAGTCCAACACTCAAACCACTATACTGCAACATGCTGACTCTCAAAGGCAGCTTAAAAATAATTAAAACCAGTACAGGTTTAGAATGCACACAAACATAGGTAAACTATAGAATTTAAACCATTTTTAACTTAATTAAAAATCAGGCTATTTTTAAAAAAATCAACAGAACAGCCCCCCATTAAAAGCCCTTTGCAACCAATTCCTACAAAAACTGATGGAACAGGAAAGTTCTCACTTACAGGTGGAAGGAGAACAAGAAGACAGCCATCTTCTAAAGTGTGGGAGCACTACTACACATACACACATTGCATTAAATCAGCATGTAAACCAACTGGGTGACTTTGGGCAAGTCACACTCTCTCAGCCTCAGAGGATAGCCATGGCAAACCCCCTCTGAAGAAACTTGCCAAGAAAACCCCATGATAGGTTCGCCTTGGGGCCGCCATAAGTTGGAAACGACTTGAAGGCACACAACAACAACATTCATAGTTACTATAACAGTGTGATCCAAAGAAAGGTGGGGGAACTGTGTGTGTGTGTGGGGTTTCCAGTGTATATCAGTATTATTTTAAATACTGGGGAAATTAGCTTTGCAAGAAGAGGGCAGGTAAGTATGAGGTATACTTGCAGGAGTGTTGTGCGTGAGGACTGGACATCTCGTGTTAGGGAGGGAGGACATAACTTCATTCTCAAACGTAGGGCTCAGTTTATGTTTGAATAGAAATTATCTACTCATATGGATCGAATGCTGTCTTATTTATTCATTATGTAGCACAGATAGAGTCTCCAAAATACTTGGGACCAGAGGTGTTTTGGATTTTGGAATGTTTGCATATGCATAATGAAATATCTTGGAGATGGGATACTTGTGTCTAAACACAAAATTCATTCATGTTTCAAGTACACCTCATGCACATAGCCTGAAGGTAATTTTATATAGTATTTTTAAATAATTTTGTGCCTGAAACAAAGCTTGCGTGCATTGAACCATCAGAAAGTAAAGGTGTCACTGTCTCAGGCCCCCATGAAAAGTGTTAAAGTGATGTTAATGCAGAATTTCAGGCTTGGTGAGTGGGTATTTAACTTTGTCAGCTCTGAAACCCACAGGGGGACCAGACCTTTAGTGAGTAACACACTCTCAGCCTCAGAGGATGGCAATGGCAACCCCCCCCCAAAGAAACTTGCCAAGAAAACCCTATAATAGGGTTACCTTAAGGTTGCCATAAGTTGAAATGGCATGAAGGCATACCACACGCAACAGAGCCTAAATACCCCAAGAATAATAGATCCTGTCTGATCTTGGAAACTAAGCAGTGTCAGCTCTGGTTAGTGCTTGGGTGGGAGACAGCCAATGAATACAGGTACTCAGGTATGGTAGGCTATATTTCAGAGGACGAAACTGGCAAAATCACCTCTGAGTATTCCCTGCCTAAGACAACTCTGTGAAATTCTTGGGGTCACCATAAGTCAATGAATAACTTGAAGGCACATACAGACTGAAGTCTTCTTTCCTTGATACGATCTTTGCTACCAAAGTCCTCTTGTGAAGGGTTTAGACTCCCTTATAACTACTCCAGATCTGGGAGAGAAAAGCCTCCACTTTGCCTTTTATCTTTGGCCAGCATTCTCTGAAGATGGCAGCCACAGATACTGGCGAAAGGTCAGGAATAAACTCTTCCACATCGCCCCCAAAATCACCCAAAACTATATAATCTTTTGTGGCTTTACATTTTAGATATGTCTATGTAAAAATAAAATAAAATACGAAAAGAGACATTTTCAGAAAGAACAGATTTGTTTTTTAAGGAGCTGAGCTGAGCTGGTTGGATGCTTACTGGAAGAAAGTGATTGAAGAAGCTGAGGTTTGCTTGTTTTTTAGAATATATTTTGCTAAGATTTTAAGAGACCAGTTAGCCTAAATACATACCTTTCTTAGCTGCAACGGGGACTGCCAAGGAATAACAGGTGCGGTGAGTGAGTGGCATTTCAGAGAACGGCAATGGCAAGCCACCTCTGAGTAGTCTTTGCCTAAGAAAACCCTATGGAATTGATGGGATCAATTGCAACAAGTGAACTAAAAGCACATTGTTGTTGTGTGACGTCAAGTTATTTCTGGCTTATAGCAACGCTACATTGAACCTAACACAGAGTTTTCTTGGCAAGATTTGTTCAAAGGTGGTTTGCTTTTGCCTTTCTCTGAGGATGAAAGAATGTGATTTGCCCATACAGTACTTTACTTTTTCCTTAAAGGACCAGGTGAGGTTTTTGATGTTACAATTCCTCCACCTAGTGGACGAACTCTAGTACAGCAAGGAACTACTACAGAGCAACAAGCAACAGAAGGACAGAATAGCTACTCTGTGTGAAACCCCTTGGGTGACCCTGGGCAAGTCACACACTCTCAGCCTCAGAGGATGGCAACAGCCAACCTCCTCTGAAGAACCTTGCCAAGAAAACCCTATGAAAGGTTCGCCTTTAGGTCACCATAAGTCAGAAACTACTTGCAGTCAAAAAATATCTGGGGGTGGCCGTGTCGGCCATATAGCAAATCCAAAAACATCCAAACCATGATATCCTTATTAGGTCAAACAAAATGCACAATTACATGTTGCGAGCTTTTGAAGTCACACTGGTTTCTTCATCAAACAAACAGGAGAAAGAAATTTAAGATGTTAGTCATAAGCCTGCATATGTTAGTCATAGGCCTGCATTTTGTTTTGAACTAAGAACAGAAATAGAAAATGCAGGGCTATGACTAAATATCTTCAATTTCTTTCTCCTGTTTGTTTGATGAAGAAGCCAGTGTGACTTCTAAAGCTTGCAACAACAGGAAATTTACTTACTTACTTATTTAATGAATTTATATCCCGCTTTCCCCCAAAATTAGGAGTGAAGGTGGCTTACAATAATTCAGCAAAGATGCCTCTAAAACATTAAGCGATTATCCTCTGGACAGAAGGCAACTTCAGTTGCAAAATAGCCATCTTGGGCTGCATCTACACTATAAATTAAAGCAGTTTGACACCACTTTAACTGTCATGGCTCCATGCTATGGAAGGCTGGGATTTGTAGTTTTGTGAGATATTTAGCTTTCTCTGTCATACACTTCTGGTGCCTCAACAAACGACAACACCCAGGATTCCATAGCTTAGAAAGCTGCTGCATAATGACTCCCAAATTATTGCTAGCTGACTGGACTGGGGGAGGGAAGCATTGTAGCCCTGCTGTAGCCCTGGGACATGCCGGCCACTAGGTGTGGCTGGACTGAAGCTTCCCTCAGCCCTAGCCAGCATAGCCTATGGTGAGGACAGTTAATATCCACCCATCATCATCTGAGGGACTACACATTGCCATACTCTCCAACATACTTTCACATATGAAAACTGAGATACATGTAGGCAAGCAACATCAGAGTGTAGTTAAGATGGCTAACGTTATTACTGAGGAAGAACATGCAAGCTTGGAGAGGCTGCAGCAGTTTGCTTTTGTCTGAACCCAATGAGAAGGGTGATATTCTGCTCCTCGTTTCTTCTCCTTCCTGCTGTGTTACTTAAGGGCAAACTACTTTTGCAGTTGGAACATAGTTTGCAACAACCGAAGTAAGCTGAGGACAAATGGAGAAAGTGGGAGGAGAGAGAAACTTCTAGGATGACAGAGGATTAATCATGACTGTCCCTGCCAAATTGGAAGGTATGCATCCCTCACCTCTAGTTTAGCTCAACCTTCCCACATTTTCTTTACCAAGAAGTGTTTAGCTTTTGAACGCCTCCAACTTTGCCTTGAATTCGGGTTGGAAGGAATCTGGGAGTCTCCAGATGTTGTTCTAGTACACACATCCATCCCTAAACATTGGCCATGTGTCTGGCCCTCATGGCTAGCAATACCTAGAGGACCACAAGTTCTCCAGTCCTGCTTTAAAGACAGTGAAGTAGCACTCAGTTAATCCCACCTATTCCTAAAGCAGAGGTACTCTGGCCCTCCAGATCTTGCAGACCTGCAAATCCCAGCATCTCTAAGGTTGCTAGGTCTGATGGAACTTGCAGTCCAACCTCTGCAGGGTTATCACACTCCCCTGCCCTTGACCTGGACTTTCCATTAGGTCTGACATAGTTGGCTCTCATGCTAAGAGCAAGACATACGGCAATAGCCGATATCAGATGACACAACCTTGGTGAGATTTGGCACGATCCCCAACCAGATCAAAGAGGATCTTCTACCCCTGCCATCTAATTCTTTTGGATTTTTGCTTTTAGTCAAGTTACACAGAAGTCAGAAGTTTTGGTGAGCTGGTGAGTCATGAGGGACACAGGATCAGATATTTCAGCTTTTTGTGACAATGGTTTTACTAACATTAGTAGGAGTCTCAGAGTTTCTGAACTGACCTAATTTGAACACAAGTAATTTGTAGTATGTATCCATCTTGTTAACTTTTCTAAACCTGGCTGGTGTGATCCATTGAAACTGCAGCATCTAGTGTTCTTTAACCATTGGCCTTTTCTTTGAAAGACCTCTGAACCAAGAAGTAGCCCTCTAAATATTGTTGGATCGACAGCTCTTATTTACTGGCTTAGCTAGTGTTAGATAATGGGGGTTACAGTTGAGCAACATCGGGAAGACATCTTCCTCACCCTAGTTGCAAATTTAATACTTTGTCATTACAAGACTTCAGCTTGAATAAGCCTGGAATATTGTCTCTATGAGGCAGCATGATATTGTGGTTTGTGCTGGACTATGACTCTGGAGAGCAGGCTTCAAATGCCCTCCTCAGCCACAGAAACTGACTGGGTGACCTTGGACAAGTCATATTCTCTCAGCCTCAGAAGTAGACAAGGCAAACCCCCCTTTGAACAAATCTTGCCAGGAAATCCCTGTAATAGGCTCACCTTACTGTCACCATAAGATGGACATGATTTGAAAGCATACAATAATTTTCCTTAGAGAGTAAGGGTGGGAATTATATAGCCTTTGAGTTGTTTTTGAATCACAGCCCTAGGTAGCTCAGCCAAATGGTGAGGAATGCTGGGAGGTGCAGTCCAGAAACATCTAGAAAGCTTTATAGTTCCCAACTGCTCCTATAGTAGGGATAAATATAGAGAACCAGTTAGTCCAACATTTTTTTAAAAAAAGTTCTCCTCCTCTTTGCCTTTATCTCTCAGCTGAACATCAGGATCCCTAAATGTATTGCCTCTTCTCATCCAATACACTCCACTCACCCAGGTAATCCCCTAGAGGCAAAGTATCCATTGTCCTAACTCCTCTTAATATAATGGCTCCCAAACATGAGTCCCCAGATGTTGGATTACAACTTGCGGAACTCCTGAATTGACACCATGCTGGCTGAGAGTTGAAGTCCAACATCGTCTGGGGACCCAGCATCTATATTGGGACACTACACGGGCTGATTTGTCATTTCCCAGCCTCTCCTCCAACACACCAAAAAGACAGTAGAGCTGGGTGGCATTCATGGCATACCCAGACAGCCCTTCAGGATGCAAGTTTGGATAAAAGGGCTGTCCTGTTTCTGTGGTTGGCATGGATGTTTGCCAACCAACTGCACATCTAGTTTGGTCTTTCAGACAATGTTTAGCTGCATGTGACAAAGGATTTGCCCTGGACACATACATTACACATGTGAAAGACTGATGCAAGAACTGATGATGAAAGAATGAGAGCCAGCTTGATGTAGTGGCTCGAGTGTTGGCCTACAATTCTGCAGACCATGATTCAATGCCTAGGTCGGCCATGAAACCCACTGGGTGACCTTGGGCAAGTCATATGCCTCAAGGGAAGGAAATGACAAAACTCCTCTGAACCAGAAAACCTCATGATAGGTTTGCCTTAGAACTGCTCTAAGTCAGAAATGACTTGAAGGCACACAACAACTACAAGAACAAGCATTAATATAATGGTTAAAATATATGGAAATGCAATTTTAATAGCTTGAGTAGTGTTTTCCTTTGAGACTGCTCTGGGTGGACAATCAGCTTCCCCATCTCCTAAATAGAACACATAACATTTGGGAAAGTTTTGCTACTAGACATTTTTTTCCTGCTAAATCTCTCTTCCAATTCAAGACAGGTGCTCTCTGGTCACTGATAGTGACCAGACAGCCTGAAAATAAGTTGGTGGCTTTTTAGTAGCCTTCTACTTCACCTCTCCCATTATTCTGCACTTGGGATTGGCTCAACTGAGGCCATAGTGCTTTGGACATATCATGAGATATGCTTGGTAAAGTGGAAGGTCTTAGGGAAGGAGGGAGACTGAGCTACAAGTGAATTAATTCAATCAAGAACACCACAGCTGCCCTGAGTTGGAAAGACTTGAACAGAGCAGTTGATGATCAGGAATTCTGGAGGTCTCATTCATAGGGTCACCCTAAATTGAAGTTGTCTTGATAACAAATAATAACAATAAATAACAATAAATAGCATACTATTAAAGGCTCTTTCCATAAATGGTCAGCTATTTCCTGAAAGCCTACTGGAATAAAACAAAAGCCCTTTGCCTTCCAATGGAAAGACAACAAGGTCAGGAAACTAGAAAGGGGTGTGCCAGAACCTTTGCTGCCCCGAGACATGCCTATGAAGATGGTGGAACCAAAAGCAGGGCCTCCTACAAAGATCTGAGAGCCCTGCCAGGCTCCGATGGGAGAATACATTCTTTATAGCAAGAAAAGCTTCCAAAAATAATGCACTCAGATTTTTAATAACTGGCAAAAAAAGTGTTGAATAAAAAACACAGAAAAATGTATGGTAATTAAAAGGTTTTTTTTATTTACACTCTTGAATTACATCAATGAAGACTGAGTGCATCACAGTGAAATAAATTTAAAGACATACAAGTTAAATCAGAAATGACATTTTTATTACATTTTCATCTCTGTGAAGAAATTTGTACATTTGTACTACATCAACAAACTCCAGAGGAAAGGTCTAAGGCAAGAAGATGGAATCTGATGTGAAAAAGTATGCATACATTTTTAAAAAATGAACTGTAAAGTAATGTAGGTAGCAAATGCTTTAAAAACAAGAGATGAGAAGCAACCCCCAACGGAGTCAATAAAATGGCACAGCTGTCTTTTTCAGGCATCCCAACAAACCCAAATTTCACAGTCCAGATTAAACATTACAGGTTTGAGTGGCATTTCCGATCATACTCAAAATGTATACAGCTATTTCATGAAGTTACAGGTTAGGAAGGATCACAATTCAGTAATAGTAATAAAAGACAAAAGGTTTGACACTACAGCTACATGAGTAGTATTTACAGCACTATTACTGTCCCTGAATTCAGTGAGAACTAGGAGAGCCTGCAAAAAGAAGGAGGAGGAGGAGGAGGAGGAGAAAAAAGGATTAGTAATGGTACATTCTCCTGGGACTGCTGTAGAGGCCATTTTCCTGTATGGACATAAACAGTATGGTTAAGTGATAAGTTTTCCTGTTCTTTAGGATGTACATTGTTCCTAAAAAAGAGGCAAAAAGAAACCTGTAAAGGAAAAAAATTGGTTGGGCACTGCAGAAGCAAGTTAAACATTTGCAAATACTCAAACTGTTGTCCAAGGGGTGTCAAAAATCTTGTTTTGTCCTATAATACTGATAGTGTTTTATTACTCCAATAACCCACTGGGCTGCAAAATTGTGAGTCAGCAATGATTAATGTGTCAGGGATGTCTGTGGCTGAATTCGTAGGCCATGGATCTCAATACCTGTGCAGCTCAACAGATCTCTTTTCTATGCTAGTGTTTGGCACTGAGAATTGGATTCCCTAAAAAGAGCAATGACTGCTTTCCAAAGTAAGCATTCAACTTGGTGAAAGATAAGAACATGCATTTAGGGCTGGATGTTGAATGCCTCTGTTAAAAGCCACTATAAATCTCCTTCCCTCCCATTCTATCTCTGCTTCCCCTGCATGCTATATGCCACAGGCAGAGAATCTACTCTCCATGTTTCTGAAGCAATCAGAGAGAAAATTCTCCACAGATCCCGAACACATACACACGCATGTTCAAGAGAAGCAGGAATATCACAAGAAGCAGGGAGAAGAAATTTATGGAGTACCCTTGCACGAGGCAGTTAGGTGCATTATCTTGAACTGAAAAACCTAGCAGAGAAGGTAGCAGTGGTAGTAGGGGCCCTAATTTTCATAGCTTCACAATAACTCTGAGGAAAACCTAGTGGGGTCAACTGATAGGTCTCTAATAGTCTCTTAAGAAAAACTGTGAAACTATGCAAGAGTAAAGATGGATGTCATCATCCTATTAAAGAGCTACATGTGAGATCAGTGATCGGTAAATGTACTGTGCAGAGTTTGAAAAGGTTATTTTTGGACCACAATTTGAGGAATTCTACAGCCTGCATGGTCCCTGGGATTCTAGGAATTTCAATACAGAAGAGTAACTTCCCCAGGCTCTGGTTCTGAACACGGAAAGCCCAGCCCTATGACACTTAGCTAAGGGGATGGCTTTGGGTAAGCATCTCTATCAGAACCTCCTTTTTATCTCACTGGGCTGTTAGTGAGAGTCAGTGAGTTAGGAATCGTGAAGAATGTGCTGTAAGAAAGCTAAGTAAAATGGCACTGAATAAAATAGAAGGTGAAATTATTCAACAAATGACAGCATGAAGGTCTACTGTAAAGAAATGTGTTTAATGCATGTAATGAATCTATTTACCCTGTAAAAAACAAATTATTAGTTTTTGGTCAAGCTCAAAAGAGAGGCTAGAAATCAGCTCCCCATTCTCATATGCCTGCAAGGAAAATTGTTATCAATAACCATGTAGTGTTTATTTCTTGTTACACAAAAACAGAAAAGAGAGAAATTGCTACAAGGCGTAAAAGATAAAATGAATAAATGATCAGGTAAACATACTCATACAATTTTATAATTAACAGTGATTTCTCCCAAGGAATAAATAAAATATGTAAGAAAAGACACCCTACTAGATCCTCCATTTAAATTTATCGCTGTTTCTGAGGGATTTCGCTTCCCAGTTTGTCAGTGTGCTCTAAACAAACTTTAACAGAAACCTTCTAAAAATAACGAGCATGCATTAACACATTACTTTTTCTTTGCAAAGTCTACCTCCAATCCTATAGTGAAGCACAAAAATTAGTTTGGCTTTTTGTTTTAAAAAGACCTGACCTTCTCACCAAACTCCCATATGCTGTGAAACAGCTACAACCTGCTAGCCAAAATGAGCATAGAACTCAGTAATATCTTCTATGAATATTACCTTATTTTCTTTAAAAAAAAAAAGATCCTTCCCAACCAGATTGATACCAGAACATGGTATACATGAGATCCAATATGAATCAGTGGTCTGTACATAAGGCCTCCCCAGGCTTTTTATATAAAGTGTTTCATTTTTAAAAAAAGGTTACAAATAAACCTTACACAAAATCCTTAGGATTTAATATTTTTGCAATATTCCTTTATAGTACTGATGCAATAAAATTCATCTTAGTAACTAACTGTGTTCCTAGCGCAATTTTCCAGGCAAATCTTAACAAGGTGAGTGCCCAGAGGTATTCATTCTTTCACTTACACTCCTTCAAAATCTAATTGTTTCTTCCAGTGGCACTTAGTTCTCCAAAATGGTTGCTGCAAAATAAAGCTAACAGTGAGAAATCTTGTAAGCAGGTGATCAAAGGGGAAAAGGTTTGTCTATCAGTAAACATCTGAGATCAATGACTGTAGCAAAATCTGACATGTAACAAAATAGAAACGAGAAATTCTATGGAACTAGGACCCTGTCCAGAAAAATCAGAGATAAGAAAACAAACCTTGTAAAAAAAAGAAGAAGAAGAAGAAGACCACACACACCTTGTTATTTTTTTTTCTAACATTAGGGAATACACAGAGTAGGTTCTTGCAAAGTGCTGGCAGTAGCAGTTGTCCAGATATGGATATAAGTGTGCAAATTAGAGCGGCAACATATAAACCAAATAAAGTGCTTAATATTCAGTACTGAACTAGTATCTAAACTGTACCCTTAGTGTAACTGTTAACCCCACCTCCCAATGTCAATTAAAACTTTCAGATTCAAACTGAATCCACTCTGTGACAGGCAAAAATTAGAGGTCAGAATACAACAAAGCTAAAAGAGCATGTTTGTTGTATCAATTCTCATGGGAAAAGGAAACAACCCAAGTTGACACTGCTCCTTCATTTCCTCTGTGGTTACTATGTTTTGCGCATGTGCCCCTTGTTAATGAAACAGTGGTGCCACCACATGAATTCAATCATTAAAAGAAAATTGCTATCTCTTCATTTCCTCACATAGGGCACATTTTTAAAACGTAGGAGCCAAAGGAGAATGGAGGGGAAATTTCACCTGATGTTGACAGTTTGCCATACAAATGATCATATGGACTTAGCCTAAATCTTTTCAGGAGTGACCTAGTTCTTGCCACATATTTTGTGGCATTCATTCTAGCACCTACAAGCTGCAATTCATAGGCCAGTCATTTCTCTCTCTAGCTCTCTTTTTTATTCATGGGATGTTATCACTATCCAACCCCTCTACTGTGATAAGGGCTGTAGATAGTAAGTGCAGGAATCCCCAATATACTCTTTGCTAGCTAGTTTCATCATAACATTTTGTTTACTTCTGCAGTATTTCTATTACTAGAAATTTATGTTAAATTGCATTTCTGATATTTGTAAACTAACTTCAAATATCTCTTCTTCAAGATTCATATTTTAACATGCTTTTGATAGTTTGAAGGAACACTAAACAATATTGATACAAGAGTGCCATATATCCTCATGATAAACTAACCCATGAGTAGAAAGAAAACCAAAGTCATTTTCACAATTCTTAATGGAAATACTATTATCTTGCTTATCTGTATATCTTATAAGATGACCAAACCTTGTCCAAACCTTAAAAAAGGTCACTGGCCAAACTTAAAATAAAAGCAAAACCCTAAAACAATGGATACTCTATTGCCCATTTAATGTTTTTACTATAAAGCCATGATTAATATCTTAGCACTGCACATAATTAGCTGCAGTTTTTTCTTCAGCAAGGACATAAAAGTTAAAGTAGAAAATGGTGCAAAATTAAATAAAACTATATCCAAGAGACAAAATAAAAATAAAATTAATATTCCTCTACCTCCACTGGCTAAAATACTCATTCAATGTTTCAGCTTCTGAAGCTTTATGAACAAATAATACACAGGTCAGGATACATGTATTGACTTGCTAGCATCTTTATAAAAAAAAATTGGAGTTACACAAAAAAATGAACATATATGGAATAGTTTCCATTAAATTCTGATAAGATAATACAATTGCCTTCCTCCCCCCCCCACCAAGTAAGCGTAGATGCAGCTGAATTGTAAGCATGTGAATAGCTTCATTTAACAAGTTGTTTAAAAGTCTCGTATTTACATAATACATTAAATGCCATCTCTGCATCTCATTTTAAATGCATGATAAAGAAAGAACAAGATAATGGTTGCCACAGATCTTCTAAAAAAATAAGTGGTGACTGGTAGTGAAGTGTTGCACAAAGGACAGGGCCTCCACTTTTTACTGTGATTTTGCTTTTGTGGATGGCAGCTAAAGATAAGAAACAGCCTTTCCAACAAACTCTGTTCTAAGTTAGCATCAATCAATCAATCTGTATATTACAAGCACTCAGAAACTCAATCCAGAGGCTGGGTGCCTGCCACCCAGAGAAGGTGCTTTCTCTTCACTAGTCTGGAGGAAAAGAATCAGAGGTACTTGGGGCTCCCCACGTTCCCAGGATCAAATTAGGCTGTTTCCAGTGTCAAAATGGTGAGTATGGATAATACCTATGTGCACACATGCACAATTATGTACACACTAGGCACACCCCATCATTTTTAGCAGATGGGAGCCAGACAAAAGTGCCTAGATTTCAATCATACAGATGCACACATCACCGGTTTAAATCTGTCATGGACTAATTTCCATGGACAGAAGTTTTAAATCATGAAAGGATTGAAACCTCACATTTGCCTTAAATGCTCTAACTTCATCTACCCTATTCCAAGTCCCAATAACACTGCCAAAAAAGCTGCCTTGATTTAAAGTGTAGTCTTAATATTTTGAAGGCCATTTAAAAAAAAAGCTCTTTCAGAAAGCATCTTTGCTTTGAAACTTACCAAATCAACAAGACCTTGTTTACTTCTAAGCCCAATTTCAAGCCACTTGCATTCAGGCAATTCAGATCTCACTTTGATCAAGCCATTTTTGAGATGCTGTTTTTCTGTCAAGCTTATTCAGTATGGTGTAGTAGTAGCTAAATTGTGGGATGAAGAAGGCCCAAATTCTGTGAATGTCTTTAACAGAAACTGCAAGGAAGGCTTATGTGTCTTCCTTAAAGACCAAAACTCCCTTGAAGCTCAATTCAGTCATCTCTGTGGTTCTAACTGCCTGAACCTGATGCTTGTAAACCTTTGAAATAACCCTGAATAGAGAAAAGGTTTAACTAAAGCAAACCAAAATTCCATGGGTCAAGACAAGTACTGGTTCAATAGACAAATCCACGCCAGGTACTGTACAAGGGTTAAGATGTGTTTACTAGACATTTGTTTAAAATGTACTTAAAACAACCACACTTTTACCACAACACATCCCTTATACAACTCCTGCGACATTTCTAGCAGGACATGAAAGCCATTCAGTCTTTAAAATACATGCCCACAATGGTTTTAACTTGTTAAAACTCTTTACCAGAGTTTGATTTTAAATAGCTGAAACAAAAAGATTACCACCTTTTGATCTCACATAAAATTGCAGGCCTTAAAGAACAATATTCTTCCACCTGCTTCAGCATTAATATTTTAGTCTCTATTTACAATTTTTTAAAAAAATTACTGCAGCACATTCTAAGTTACTGCTCCTTCTCTGTAGCCACTATGTTAACTAGCACTGAAATATATTTCTAGAAATAATTAGGAAAGACCCTCCCCACAGCCCAAATAAAGCTGGAAACCAAGGAGTTTCTGATAAACAAAAAATGCCTTACTTTGGAAACCACCAGCAGGGCAAGGCAACAGATTTTACTAAGAATAAAACAAAGTTTCCTTCAGGTCTGCACATAATTTTTTAAAAACCCAGCTCCATGCCTCAGGGTAGAAAAACCATAATTTTAACTTGGAGTAAGAACATTAGAGTACAGCTTCTGCTGTTATGCAGTCTTTGCTGCAAAGTATAAGATACAGAAAATCCTATAGAAAGATGCCTAACTTTAGATTATAGGCAATTTGCACAACAGAAGCCTGTCAAGTTTTTCCCCCTGTGTGTACTACCACTAGCATTATAACAAACCTGAATGTGTACAGGTTCTCAACCCTATCCTCCCTTACATGATCCCTTGCAATTGCCATAAAAGCAAACTAACAAAAGAATGCTTAAAGCTTTGCCTTTCAGAGACTCTGAGAAGATATATATACTAGTTATGTCAAAATTGTGAGATTATTCCTATAAAACTATGTTGGAAGGGGAATGTATGTCAAGAGAATTTGCAAGACTGTGTTGCAAAGAACTGCATTCACCTGACTGAAAGTAAGTGCTTTCAAGAAGTAGCTCTGAAGCCTCTTGGCAAAATATCAACAAATTACATACCCCAGATTTTATTCTACATTATGTGCACTTATCTACTTAACTACAAAAGGTAGATATGGGTGCATATTCTCATTTCAACACCTCACTTTGAAGATAAGAGCAACCATTATCAAATATTCTTTGCATGAAAGATTAAAAAAAACCAAAGTTAGTGTTCTTTTAATCTGAGTCAGTGTGGCCACACAGTGTATCTTCTGAAAGACATCTGCAGGTACAGCTCAAGCACAGTATCACTAGGTTCCATATGTTCAACACAGTAAAAGAAAGCCAAGAGAAAAATCTCTCCATTCTTGATCCTTGAAATCTCAGCTTCCATTGCAGCAATGTTGTTGCTGTCTATAGTGCCACAGGGTAGTCTGAAGTTTCAAAGGGACACTGCAAAGCTGGAACTGGAGATCACAGGGAGAGGTCCCAACCTTGTGACTTCCTCCATGTCATGCTTCCGGTAGTGTGTGGATCACTCAATTCAGCATATCACTCTACTATCAGTGCCACGTTGATGTGTGACAAATCTATCATATGCCTGGAATAAGGTTAACACACGATGGTCAAGGTACATGCTGTCTAAAAATGGTACCAAAACTTATGCCATGAGTGTGCTAAGGAAGCCTCCTTGTCACACTTTTCTATCAGAAACCTAAGATATGGTTCAGTCATAGCCATGTTGGTCTGATAAAACAAGGCTTGTGAGTCCAAGGGCTACAGGTAACAGGGCTTTCTATGCAGCAGCATCCTAATTGTGGAACTTTTTACTAAAGGAAATTTGGCTGGCTCCATCTCTCTGGAGCTTCTAGTAGGCAACCAAAGCAGTGCTGTTCTACACAGCCTTTAAAATTTGGAACTGCTGTTTTACAACTTTATTTTGAGACTTTTAAAAAGTTTAAAAATAGTATTTTAATGTTTTATCTTCAATTGCTTTTATTTGTTCACTGTCACTTGCAGGAGCCCTTGTAGGCTAGAAGGTAAAATAGCAATATCTTAAATAAATAAATGTGTTGCCTCCTTGCCCTTTCACCCCTTCCTTGCATGTATCTGATTTCAGTTTATTAAATCAGTTGCTTGTGGTGTTTGAAGTGGAAAACTGTAGTTTACATGCTGCTTAGGAATCAGGATCCAAACATAGCTTGATATCCTGATTTGTAAGCAGCACTCAAAACCTCTCTGCCCCTCTTTGTATGTAATGGGACAATTATAGTTTAAAAAGCGAATCTTATTAATGTCAAAGTCAAGCAAGAGAAGAAAGTAAAGGGGAGGTACTTATGCATAGGCACAAAGCTTGGTCTTAATCATGGATTTAGAACATTGTTATGTCTTAAATAGACCTAACTTGAAAAGCTATTATCTCATAGCTGATTTATTTTTAGTCTTGATTTATTTTTATTTTTTAAAAATGAGATTATTAAAGATGAGAATTCAATTAATATTTACAGTACCTGTGAAACTTCTGTTGAAACTTTAAAGCATCTGCTGGTTCTTTAAATTTTGCTATAGCCTTTCGTTGCTGAGGAAGCATCTGTAAACTCTGGGCAGACAAAAAGAAAGAAAAGATTACTCTGACATCTATTTATTTGTTTAATGTATATCCTGCCTTTCTCTGAACATGAGACCCAAGGCAGCTCAAAACATAGAGTAAAACAAATCACAGGTTAAAAACCCCCCACGTTGATTATAATTTAAAAGTTTTAAAAAAATTAAATCAACTTTTCTATTTAAAACAACACTGATGTGAATCAATTTTAAAGCTTTTAAAACATAAGAAGGAAAATGAAAGTACAGCATATAAAAGCCATTAAAGATCCTTCTGCAACAACCACTTAATTGCCATAATCCATGAGAGCAGAGGGGACCAACTAAGTTTTACATTTTGTTTACTTTTTAAGGAATAGCAGGGCCTGGAAATATTTCATCTCTTTGGAAGGAGGAATCAGGGTGATGTAGAGAATTATTCCATGGTAGGAATACAATCTTGCTGTTTGACATAGAGGATATAAAACTGTGGTCATCAAAGGCAACTTGCAAACGAAGCAATTTGAATGCTAAATTTAAAGCCTAGAATCAGAGAATCATAGAGTAGAAAGAGACTGCAAGGGCCAGCCAGTCCAATCCCTTGCCATACAGGAAATGTAAATATTTGGGCCTTGCTGATTTCCTCAGAAATCAGAATCCTGATTTTTTTGCTAATCCCGAACATGCAGCAAAAATAGAAGATTTTTCAAGCCCCAGAATGGGAAACACACAAATACAGTGGTACCTCGGGATACGAAATACCCAGGTTACGAAATTTCCGGGATACGAAAAAATCCCATTGGAAATAATTGTTCCGGGTTACGAATGTTTTTCGGGTTACGAAAAAAATTTTTGGTGCTTTTCGGCGCTTTTTCGCACGAAACGCGGCTTTTCCCCATTAGCGCCTATGGCAATTCGGCTTACGAAGGCTTTTCGGGTTACGAAAGCGGCCGCGGAACGAATTAATTTCGTAACCCGAGGGAGCAGTGTAAACCACAATGGAGGGTTCAATATGCTGCAGTCCATAAGCTACAGCATGATCACTAATCATTTTGGAAACATGCTTGCCATTCCTATTGCAATAGGGCAGTAGTTCCCAATCTTTGGTCCTCCATTTGTTTTAGATTTCAGATCCCTGAGGCCCCATCCAACTTGGCCACAAGTCAGTAATTTTAGGAGCTGAAATCCAAAACATTTGGAGGACCAAAGGTTGGGAACCACTGCATAGGGAATACTGAAAGCCTAAGATCTCAATTAGTCCCACTGAAATCATGGAACGTAAGGTAGCCACTTTAAAATTCAGCTCTATTGATTTCATTGGGACTAATTCAAAGTACAGTGGTACCTCGGGATACGAAATACCCAGGTTACGAAATTTTCGGGATACGAAAAAATCCCATAGGGAATTATTGTTTCGGGTTACGAATGTTTTTTCGGGTTACGAAAAAACTTTTGGTGCTTTTTCGCACGGAATCGCGGCTTTTCCCCATTAGCGCCTATGGCAATTCGGCTTACAAAGGCTTTTCGGGTTACGAAAGCGGCCGCGTTACGAATTAATTTCGTAACCCGAGGCACCACTGTATGATCAAATCTTACACCAACACATTAATATCACAACTGTTGGATAACTTCATATTTTAGTTACCAGTAACTTTTTTTAAAGGAATAAATCGGCAAAATAATTTCAAGACTAATTTCCCTGACTATTAGTTCTTTACTATAGCTATATGATAGTAAACCAAGGATACAGTACTTAATTGTCAAAGGACTACAGTGAACAGAAGAATGATGTCTAGAACTCATTTTTAATACAAAGAAATCTGGAATGCACGACCATAAGCCAAGACAAAATAAGTTTATTACATACGTAAGTAAACTATGGCCCATAAAACACAGATGAAAAAAAACCCCACAAATATTTGTATAGAAGGACTGCTCCATTTGTATAAAAGGATTGCTTTATTTTTCTTAGGGCTTATGGTTTTTTGTTTTTTGTTTAAAATAGAAGCACATTTCCCCCTTCAACTGTAAGATAAATCATTTAGCATAATTTCAGTGTTCTGCACAAACATGTATTCTAGGAAAATGAAATCCCATTTTCTGCAAAGTGGGCTTACGTGTTCCCAGTCACTAAGTTTACATGTATTTATTAGCTGACAAATCCCACTTGTATATGGGTGCATCTGCACTGTAGAAATAATGTAGTTTGACACTGCTTTAAGTGGTGTAGCTCCATCCTATGGAATCCTGGGATTTTTAGTTTTAGAAGCTCTTTAGTCTTCTCTGCCAAAGAGTGTTGGGGCCTCACAAAACTACAAATCCAAGGAAGTGGTGTAGATGCACTCCTAGTATGGACAGGCTTACATATATAGCAACTTTGTGTTGAAATGATCCAATGGAACAGACAGGGCAAAATAAAGCTGCTTCAGTTCACTTTGGAGGTATGCTGTTTAAATAACACACATATCTTAATAGACCAGAAGCTGTGCCAAAGCTGAGCTCCAATACTTAGGACTGGAGCATGGCTTTGACACAGCTTCCAGCTTCTTAGGATGCATGCATCATTTAAACAGCATACCTCCAAAGTGACCCGAAGCAGCTTCATTTTGGCCTGTTTGTTTGGGCCCTTAGACATCTCTTATCTATCACCACTTGAAAGGAGACAGTGATTTTATACACTGCAACACTAAAGTGACATTTTTAAAAAAATATAGTTAAATACAACTGGTTAATTTAAATACAACTATTTAAGTTCATTAAATGAACTCACCAAAACCAAATATATCTGTTCTTCAGCATAGAAAAATGGCAAGAAAAAGGCTAGCAAAATATAACTGTTTCGGTTTATGTATGTGGGCAGACTAGACAATGCAGCAAAACCACTGCAAAACATCTTGCCAAGAGGTGACGCTTTTCTCCCTTCTTGAATAGTCATGAAGAAGAGATCAGAAATATTTGCTTCTATTTTCAACTAATCATGGGTTGTTGTTATGATTGAAACATGAACTGCAGTTAGTTTTAATGATTTCACGTATACGTTTCCATGCAAATCACTGCCAAGAGTGATGCTGGGAAGAGTATGCAACCTGGAAAGCAGACTGTATCTTAATTTAAAAACAAAAAGGCCAAGAAAATAGAACACAGACCACAGCTGTATCCAAAATGTGTTACTGCATAGATAATGAAGAGCTTCTTTTCATTCCATCAGCCTGTTTTTGAAATGTTTTGTTTAAGAAATAAATTTTGCAAACACAGGAAATAAAGAATTCATTGTGAAGTCGAAGGCTTTCATGGCCGGCATCCAGTTTTTTGTGGGTTTTTCGGGCTATGTGGCCATATTCTAGAAGAGTTCGTTCCTAACGTTTCGCCAGCTTAAGATGCCAGCCACAGATGCTGGTGAAACGTCAGGAAGAAACTCTTCTAGAACATGACCACACAGCCCAAAAAACCCACAAAAAACTAAAGAATTCATCTTTATATTACACTTTATATTAGTGTAAGGTACCTAGAGCTCACCATGAAAACTGTATATTGAAAACAGTCTGATTTATTTAGAAAACAAAACAGTTTTAAAAGCTTTTTAATACAAAAAGTCTTAACAGAGTTAGTGGTACAGATTTATTTATTATAAAATAAACTTTCGTAAACTGAGTACTTTAACAAAGATTGTTTAAAGAGAACTTTTAAAAAAAATAAACACAATCCAGTTCTAGTACAGGTACTTTCACAGTAAATCTGAGAAGTGGAGACTGAAACAAAGTTGTGCAATCATTAAAACAAAAACGGTCTGAGATCTAACTCTCAGAAATCTGGTTGTGGCTAAGGCATTTTAGAGTTTGGAAACAGTTACTTTTTTGAACCCCACAGTCAACCACAGACAAGCTGGGTGAGGGATTTTGGACAATGCAGTTCAAAAAAGTAATGTTTTTAAAAACATTATGGATATTTGATCAGAGCTCCATTCTCTTGTAGGAGTCTGTGTCCCATCTCTCAATAAGAGCACTTTTTAGTAGGTTTTTCATTTCCACATCATTAAAGGTTAACAAATTAAATACAATGCTTGCTGTTAATACAGCAAATTACAGAAGAATTACACAAATTAAGAATTGATTTGCACATATATAAACTATCTATGCTGAGATTTCACCACCTACAGAACAGTCACCGATCATGACGAAGCCCCTCTAATTCCTGAGAGGAATGGCATATTTAAAGGGTCCATTTAAGTCAACATAATGGGAAAAGTGATTGTGGCAAGGCACTCCCCACCAGCGAGATGCAGCAATTTCTCCTCTGTCAACAGATGTTCTCCCCTCTCCTGAACCATCTTCGGCCCTGCTGCTAATAACTGATTCTCACAACCAAGTTAGGTGAATCTCTCTCAACTACTGCAGGACATTCGTTCAATGCCTTAGCCTCCAGCCTCCTGTGATAACCAATTGGGACAGGAAAAAAGAAGAAGAAGAAGCTATATTTAGCTATAGCACTATTTCTCAAGACAACATTCCATCAGCCACCTTGGGTACACAAAACCGACATAATGTGTTATTAATTTATTTCATCCCCCAAATGGAGCTCAATGCAGATTAAGATGGCAAACCCAGAGCCCTGCTTTGAAATAAGAGAAATGGTGAGAAAAGCAACCTGTATCAAATCCAGAGTCATAATGTTCACACCTGTTTTTGTGCACCCCACCACCAAAATTATTGTTCATTACAGAGTCACAAGCGTGTGTGTACAATGGCACACACTTAAATAGTTGGGGGTGACGCTGCCTCAGCTATTGGATATGGAAAGTTCAAGTTCTCTACATTTGGGACTATTGGAGGGCAGATGAAAATAAGAGACATTCCACTCAGTGGAAACTGGCCAGATCACCCAACTCTAGATCTGTTCTATAAACCTATTTCTTACAAACACTCCAACAAAAAGATGCCGTCAAAACAAAATCACTTTTGGCCCTCTATTGTTCCAACTCCAGTTTGTACTATACTGTCCATAGTACTAATTTATATGGGGGTTTTAATTAATTTATTTTTTAGCCAAGTTTCTCAATGATATAAATCTCTAGGAATTTAGATGAGACTCAGTCTTGAGATATTTGGATGAGTCTCAAGTCACAAGATGGAATGTTTTCTTCTAAACAATGACTGCCTTCACTAAACCACTCCCTTTTGGTAGTGCTTGTATCATTCATTATTGAGTGCACATTTAACTCCTAGAAAGAATTGCCTCTGTTTCTTCTTATTTTGTCCTATTCTGTCTGAAATACAGTTCTCTATTCTCAAGAGGAATGCATTTTTTCTCTTTATGCTGGATGTCTTGTTTTCACTCATTCAGCTTACAGAAGCAATACCTGTTTACCAAGGTGGAGATGTACTATTCACCTGCCATCAACATGGCAGTTAAAAGAATATATTCTGGTATGGAAATCTCATTTTTTTTTTTACAGAAACACTTTTATTACACACATAAAAAGGCTAAGAACTGAATCAGTGTGAATATATATTAATTAAAAAATTGTTGTTGTTGTGTGCCTTCAAGTCGTTTCGGACTTACAGTGATCCTAAGGTGAACCTATCACAGGGTTTCCTTGGCAGAATTTGTTCAGAGGGGGTTTGCCCTTGCCATAGGCTAACTTAAATGTGGGTTTCAAACCCAGAACTTATTTCAACTGAAATAATGGTATAAGGCTTTAAATAAATAAATAAATAAATAAATTATGGTGTGATGACTCACATCCAATGGTTGATGCCAACTACAGTATACTGTATTCATTGAATCAATGAATGTTACATAATTGCTGACTTCCTGAATTCCAACAGACTCAGTGGATCTATTATACACTGGTGCCTCGGGTTACGAAATTAATTCGTTCCGCCATTCCTTTCGTAACCCGAAAATTTCGTAACCCGAAAAGGCTTTCCGTTAGCACTGGAAAGCCTATAGCTGCACTTTGCAGCATTTGAATTTCGCGCCGAAATGAATTTCGTAACCCGAAAAATATTTCGTAACCCGAAACAGTTTTTGCCAATCCAACTTTTTCGTATCCCGGAAATTTCGTAACCCGATCATTTCGTATCCCGAGGCACCAGTGTAGTTGGAACTAAAAACTCGAGTAAAAGCCAATGTGATTTTAAATAAAGGTTTATCAGTTGCCCTGACAAGGAACTTTGGGTTGTAATGTAGTGGCTGTTAGCATGCCAATTCAAAGGTGAAAACCAGCAACTCATAAAGTAAAACGGCATTTTTACAGAAGTGTTGCAGAGAAATATAATTAAACAGGCAGAGCTCAGTTATCAAAGCCTCTGACAGTGAGGCTCCTTTTTAAAAGCAAACAAATAAATAAGTGCAATGCTCTATCTTCTGTCTAGCTGGACATTTTTAGCAGCACATATACTGGGAAAATAGTGAAGGAGGGCTGGAGAAACATCAGACTTTTGGTGCTGGGTTGCAGCAGTGTCTGCAGTAGACAATGCAATGAACAACTCTTGAGCTGAGCAAGAAAGGGATTCTGCTGCAGCCAATTCTACTGTATCCAAGCAAGTTAAATTGCAACTGCCTCCAGAATCCCTTTCTGACTAAGTGTGAGCAGCAAAACTTAGAGAAAAAGGGACAGAGGATATACCTGCCTCACAGTCCCCCCCCCCAGCACATAGAAGAAGAAGGAGGAGGAGGAGGAGGAGGAGATCAGCAAGTTTGGCCACCAAAATGGAAATCATAAGAAAAGTGGAGGCTGGTGAAACAAAACGTCATTCCTGGGTGCATTTTGGAAGAAACCTTCAAGCAGTCTGTAGCACATTAAAATGTTGTTTTGTTAATTTATGCAAGGCTTACTTGATCTTGTTTTTCTATTTCATATGCATATATCATTAGTTTTGCTGAAACATGCTCAACTGCTCTCCTTTTTTTGTGGTGTAGGAATCTATCCCTATTCTTTCTACGTTATTTTTGCCTCTTGTACCAAATTTTCTGTTTTAAAAGTGACACCCAGGAACACATCTACTTTGTTAACTGAAATATACCTTTAGTAGTAACTTGATCCCACTATTATCTAATAACTTACTTTACCAGCTTCTGCTTTGGGGATTCCAAAAACAGGTGCTAGGAAAACATATAAAATGGAGTTAAGTCTGCACATATTAACCACACTGTTATAATAATTCTGACTTCTGATTCTCCTGAAATGTGGTACAACCAGCACTGTTTTCTTTCAAGCTCTAACCAAACTATTCTCTCCCTATCATTTCACAAAAAAGAATGGAAGATCCATTCCATGACAATCAGCAATGAGAATGACATTGGATGTAGGCCATCAAGGACAAGATGACAGCCTTTAGCCCAATGATATTCCTAAATGCATCCTTTCACTGTCACAGACAGGTGTGAATTGTTGGCATGCTCTACATATTCTGGGGTATGTGCTGCTCTTGAAGATGATGTTGCTATAAGAGCAAAATTTGCTGTTCTTAGGGACACTACAAGCTGTCTTACACCAAGATTGCTGGATGATCTAGTTTAGTACTATCTGTACTATGTGGCAGCAGTTCTCTAGGGTTTCAGAAGGCAGTTTGTATCTGAAGATGCCAAGGATTGAACCTGGCATGTTACATGCAAGGCGTGTGATCTTGCATGTAATATCTGGACCCTCTTGAAACTGAACTGCCTAGCTCTATCTGACAGGAATCTAGGGTTGCAACTGGTCTATGTCAACACCTAGCCTTTTCATTTAGAGTTTTTCTTTACATATCCACATGTCCATAATAATGATAAGACATTTTCTACAAATGGAGGCTGTTATCATACAATTACCCTCCCTTAGAGGGACAATGAAATAGTACTGAAGGGCAGATCAATGCAGAAAAGGGCTGCCTTGATTCTTGAGAGGTCACATCCATGACCTCCTCTACCCCAATGGAAGGAGATGAAAAGCTGGCAGCATACTTGTTGGCAGTAGAACAAGTAGGAACGAGCCCTTACCTTTCCAGACTGGGATAGGAACAATCACCAAGATTGTAATTCAACCTCAGTGTCCCATACGAAATGGATCTAAGCCATATACTACAGATTAAACTGTGAGATTTGTTAAACTGCATACTGGCCACCACATTCAGCCCAATTCTTGCTATATATACTTTACACACCAAATTTTGAAATGGGGAGAATATTTTGGGGAGAATAAAAAGTTCACCATTGCCCATAATTAACCACATCAACCTCCTACCTCATTTTATTTCCTGCAATATACAGGCATACCATGCTTTGAGGTGCTTTGTTTGAGAGCTCTTCTCTAATACAGCATATTTCAATTACACAACACAGCACCATTTTGTTATCTGTGCTCACTCTGTTTACAGCATTTGTGCACTCTTGTGTCTCAGTGTTGTATTCTGGTATTATTTTTATTTAATAATGACAGTGTAAATATGTTTTTAGGCTTTTATATTCACTGGCAAGTGGGGAAAAAAGGCTGTGATTCATTTTAAGGCAATACAGTGGGCCCTTGGTATCTGCTGGGGTTTGGGTCCAGGACTTTCTGTGGATACCAAAATCTATGGATGCTGAAATCCCATCATATAGAATGGCACAGTACAATGGTATCCCTTATATAAAATGGCAAAATCAAGGTTTGCTTCTTGGACTTTAAAAAAAATATATTTTCAAGCCTTGGATGGTGGAATCCATGGACTCAGAATCTGTGGATGACTGTATCCACATGACAAACTAACCCCACTGTATTAGTGTGCATGCCTGCACTTAAAAATTGAGAAGGGAAACTTCCGACAGGCTGAGAGGCTAGCAGCTGACAGGTTAGCAAACTTCCTACAACAAATGACATTTTGTTTCAAATTCTTTTTTTAAAAAAATTTGTAAACAACTAACCTACACCCTGTGGTAAATCTTGTAAGCTAAATTATCAGCTCCTAATTTTATAACTTGAGGTATAAAAAATGACAGCAGATCTATGACATTGCTTTTAATGAGCACTAGGTTGTGCCATTACTCTGAGAATACAGTACTAAGATGGATGCACTGAACGATTTCTTTCCACTCCCTGCTCTAAAACCATAAGTAGAAATCACTTTCAAATGCATCCTTAGAATATAACTGGAGTTTAAAAATCTGTTTATTTACATGCACACACACACACAAACAAGGCTTAACTGGGCACTTTTACAGTTCAATGACTATAAACTGGTTAGATAATATTAGATATTTTAGCTATATTTTTGATAGTGCTATTAGCGTGAGTTACATCATGCTGATTCATTTGAAGATCAATATGAGAATAAGCAAAAAACAGTTTAGCATGGAGTATACTGAGCTGATGCAAAAAAACAACTGATGGGGCTACACTACTCATGAAAGCTGACAGGCCAATACTATGTATTATAACCAAAGTGTCATTGTACTCAGGAAATCTTTAATTTAGGAATCCATAAAAACATATTGGTGAAAGTTAAGTAACAATCATGCCACCTCATGTCTTATTATAAAGAGTTCAGATTACATAATACAGTCCTTCCTCCATTCTTGCGATCTTCGGACTCGCATCCCTCGCTTATATGTAAGGGACGAGTGGAGGGAGAATGAATGGGGCGTGCGCCCCTGTGCCTATATTCAAACCAATGAGGCTTGAATACAGGCAAAACTCCATTTTCACAAGAGGGTCTGGAACGGATCCCTTGTGAAAAAGGAGGGCAACTGTATATGTTTCTGAAATAGCACTAGATGATCTCTTCAGATTCCTAGGTTAAAACTATGTTCTTGGAACAAATCTGTTTAGACCAATGTCTCTTCAGATATTTTGGACTTCAGCTCTCAGAATCACTGACCATTGGTCATACTGGCTGGTGCTTCTGAGAGCTGAAATGCAGAATGTTTTGAACACCAAGGACTGAGAATGTAGATATTACTACAATTCACTTTATAATGCAGAACTGCTTTCCATGGTATTGTGGCACTAGTGAATTCACAAAGGAATTTTGTTTTTTAAAAAAGAAAGCTGAAAGTAATCTTCTATCAGAATACGTACTAAATATTTCTTCTTCGATATCAGGCTTCTCAAGTGATCCCAACATGTTTTATAATTTGTCAAGGGAAAATACTTATGTAAAACAAGCTTGTTCCCATTTGATGTGTAGTAAAACTGTTCAGTCTGCAAAATTATGTAAGAAAGATTTCAGAGCAAGGCAGGGAAATCTTTTAACTGTTTAGGCTGCATTCCTTCTAGAGCACTGATTCCTCCAGGTGTTTTGGACTCTAGCTCCCAGTAACCTTAGCCAGCATGGCCAGCAGTCAGGAATTCTGGGAGCTGAAGCCCAAAACATCTGGAGGACCAAAGTTTGGGAACCACTGTTCTAGAGTAATCTGTCAGTGATCAAAACCAACAACAGGTAGGGCCAGGCTTCTCTTTCTTTCTGTCACCACTGCCCCCCCCCCCCAAAAAAAAAAACCTGTCCCATGAGTTCAAAGGATATGGGAGATGGCCCTGGCAACAGAAGTTTGAACAGAAAGTTAGCAAGAATCTGCATGGAATTAGGTCCAGCCCTGGTTCAGAGAAAGAGCTGAAGAACAGATGCATAAAACAAGCCAACTTGTTGGTTGTTTTATCCCTGTGTAACTATGCCTGTGTAGGCTATGCTGATGATATGCTGGCAGAAGGGTTACAGTTACTACAAAGAAAGCAAGCTGGTAGCAGTGTAGTTGCCCACTTAAAGCACACTATTTCTCTTATGCTAATCTTTAGTAGGCAGGATCAAGATCTTTGCATCTAAAAGTGTTCCGGGAAAGCTGGCTTACAAAATCACCTGCTCCACAGCCTTCTTCTCCTCACTCGTCAATAAAGCTGTATTTCTTCTGTAACAGTTTCTTCACAATGTAGGTAAAAATACACCATGGCTTGCTTAATGGATTATTACACTAGCATAGACTCCATCAGATCTTACATCTGCAGTACTTCATTCTCAAACTTTTTTTCAGTGGGTATGAAAATACAGAATGTTCTTAAAAAGACAAGCATCACTTCTAGAACTTGGCTGGGTGGGTTTGAACACTGAAATAACACATCGGGCTTGATGTGTTAATCTTTATGGCTACCTTCATGGAATTTGTGTTCTCTGTTCTTTTATGTTTTCCACTACAAATGAATTTTTATTGTAATGTTTTTAAAATGTTTTTGATCTGTGAGCTGCCTTGAGTTCCTTCTGGGAGAAAGGCAGCATACAAATGAAATGAAATGAAATAAATAAAAGCCCATGTAAGATCTCAGAATCACAGACACGGTAAGGGTTTTTTGCAAGGAACATTCACTCCACTCCCTACATGAACCAGGGCTTTTACCTACTTTGAAAAAATTTGGAATGGAGGTGGGAGTAGGCTTCTCCCTTTAATGGGGTATGGTTGTGGGGTCAATTCTTTATTAACTGTGCTGGCCAAATGGCCGTAATAAAGTTATAAAATTCTTTATCAACTACAAAGGAGACTGCAAACCCCCCCCCCCTTTTTTTAACACACACTATATGATACAGCATTGCAAAAGCAGCTCCTTCTTGTTTGTTCACTTACATTTACTGGGAAAGAGAGAAAGTCATGTACAAGCTAGTTACCCAGCCAGCCAGCCTACTAGGTTTGTAGCCAACTGGGTAGGTAGCTAGTTAAGCTCATCACTTTCACCACCACGTGTTTCCCGCTCCCCCACAAATCATGAAAAGAGATAGATAGAGCTATTTTATTACACTACAGCATAAAATTAAAGAAAAGCCTAACATTTCCTCATGAAATATGTTGTATGTTTTCACTCCTAATCCTGAAAATGGACAATATGCTCTATTCCTATTTGCTTCCTGCATATGCAATGTGTGTTGGGGAGGAGGGGAGATTCACCACCGTGCTACACATGATGCAGGCCACAGAGTGGAAGCCCTGCAGTAAGACACCTGTATACCAAAAAGATCATTAATGCCTCTGGTAAGGCAAGCTATCTGCTACTGTGTGAGGCACTACCAAAGTTCACCCTAGTTAATCTGATCTGGGATAAAATTCCTTTACAACCTGGCAAAACTGCTATTGGTAAGATGAAAGGGAAGAGAAAATTCATCTAGAGTTCTATTGCTGTGCAGGCTCCTTTGAACTAAATTCATACTATCATAGTCAGGGAGACTCGGAAGAAACAGGGGGCTATGCATTCTGCTAATCATGTTTTTCTATTCTGCTTTGCATTAAAAGAGAAATATAAATGGGGCACATTTTAACACAAGATACAGAAAGTGCAGTTCATCAGCACAGCTCCTGGAAAAGCCTCTCTGAAAAGGAAGAGCCCAACAGGCTGGACACTTAAATTGTGCCTGGGGCAGGACTGTGGTCTGATCTTGTCTAACACTCATTTCTTTTCAACAGAACTTGATAAAGAGATCTGCTCCATTCGTCATAAGCTTTGAGAACTGAATCATGCTACTGCCCCCTTTTCGGTTCCTACACAGATTAGATCTATAAGTAAGCAACTTTTTAGTACTGGCAGACACAATGGAATACATGAGCGAGACAGCACAGCAACTGGATATGTTCACTGCATGATTTGCAGATGGAGACAGATGGCAAACTATTAGCGAAGGTCATATAGTACAGATAGGCTGCAGTCATCTCCGTCTAAAACTGAAAATGCTCTGAAACAGGCTTTGGCTGACAGCTTCACCTAGAAACAGATGGAAATGGCAGGGAACAAGTTTCCCAACCATTTCTTTCTCTCATGTATGATAGTGCTAGTCCCAAAAGGCTCACATCAAAATCAGCAATGGATGGGCATTTAATATCAATGTATTTTTTTAAATTTTATGTATTTTATTTTATATATCACTTGGCTTTAATCCCTTAGGCATTTATTTCTTCAAATAATACTCCTATAATTCTTGTTGTTGTTATTATTGGTTTCACAGTCTACTAGCTGGAGTATTGGACCATCTATGATTTAGATTCTAGCCAAGCATCTAGGAATTAGTGAAATATCATCAGATAATATGCCACGTTCTAGTGTCACTTTTTGTAACTGAGCTGTTGTGATCCTATCTATAGTAACCGCATTCAAATGTTTTGTCACTCCATTTGGAACTGCTCCCAGAGAACCTATAATTCTTTGTTCAAAAGTTTATTCTTTTTCCCAGTGGCATGTTAATATTAAATATTAATATTTAACTATTATTATAGTGTTACAGTGTGAAGATAAAGTTATTTTAGGGAATATTCTGCCATCAAGGGCATTTCATGGCATCCTGGACGACATCTAACTTAAAGTTACCAATTTAAATCCTATCAGTAGTCCTTACTACAGTAGGCCCACTGAATACATGGAATTTGCCTGTGTGTTAACCATTCAACCTGTGATTCAGTAAGTCTCTTCTAACCAACAAGTCTCTACTGGGACTATCCATCCCCATCACTTTCAAACTATGGAGCCACCTGCCAGTTAAATCTGCTCTCTTTAGTAGGTTAGACCTGTTATAATCCATTGAAACCAGAATCCAGTTGATGTTTTACTTCTTTGGGTGGTGATGTTCTACTTGACCCTCACCACTACTTGAGGTCATTTCTTGTAAGGCTGGGCTGAATGGGTGACATCCAAGCCAGCCCTTTAAAGTGTCAAGTCTCACTCATAAGAAGAACATAGCACTGACCATTCAAATAAAAACTGGAGTCTATACCCTCCAAAAGGACAGGTTGCTCACCTGTAACGGTATTTCTTCGAGTGGTCATCTGCGAATACATACAAATGGGTTTCACTGCGCCTGCGCAGTGCTGCTCGGAACCTACTGGAATCACTGGGCAGAGTTAACTCTGCAACATATTGAAACTTTTTGGCGGTAACTCCGCCCACCCGTTATAAGGCCCCTGCCTTCCCGCTCTTTTCCCCAGTTACGCAATTTTTTCCGCCAAGCAGGCGATGGAAAGAGCCAATGAGAGCAGGACACTGAGGGGACGGACGGGTGGGATTTGTATGTATTCGCAGATGACCACTCGAAGAAATACCGTTACAGGTGAGCAACCTGTCCTTCTTCTTCGTGGTCTCTGCGAATCATACAAATGGGTTTAGACTGACAAGCTAAGGTATGCGGTGGAGGGAGTGTCCTGAAACCAAAGCTATGGTAAACCAAAGGTATATTTATTACAATAATAAACACCTTGAACCATAAAAAGAGTCAGTCTTTTTGTTCATGCAAAGGCAAACATAGCAATAACATTGCTAAACCTGAGGAGGGAACAGAGGTCATGCAAGACCGGTCCCATAGAACTTGTGCAAACCAACATTCACAGAGTGTAGACAGTGCCAACTGTACATAAGTGTTAAACACACAACAATCAGTAGTGCAATCAATGCAACCCTGAAACCAACACAGCCCTCCCGAAAGCTGCGTCTCGAATGGCCCTGGTGTCCAACCTATAATGTTTAATAAAAGTTAGAGGTTGGGACCAGACAGCAGCCTTACAGACATCCTCCAAGGGAATCCCCGACAGGAATGCGGGAGATGCTGACATTGCCCTTGTGGAATGGGACCGAACCCTGCCAGGGAGAGGTTTGCCCAACAGTTCATAGCAGAGGTGGATGGTACCAGCCACCCATTTGGAAAACCTCTGCGCAGACACGGGCAACCCTTTCTTCGGTTCTGAGTAGCATTGGAAAAGTCTCTCGGACCGACTGGAGGCAGCAGTTCTGTCCAAATAAAACGTCAGTGCTCTCCTGACGTCAAGAGAATGCAGGCGTCGCTCCGCATCCGACGTCGGGCTGGATGCGAGAGTGGGCAACACAATGTCCTGGCACATGTGAAAAGCAGACACTACCTTCGGCAAGAAGGTAATGTCCGTACGGAGGACCACCTTGTCCTTATGGAACCTCAAGAATGGCTGGTCCCTCCGTAAAGCACAGAGTTCGCCCGCACAGCGGGCAGAGGTGATGGCCACAAGAAAAGCGGTTTTCCAAGTCAATAGTCTCAAGTCCGCTGTGGCCATCGGCTCAAAGGGCTTGGATTGGAGAGCGGACAGTACCGTCTCCAAACTCCAAGCCGGCGTAGGTACCGACACAGGAGGATACAGGTTGGCACAACCCTTCAGGAACCCTTTCACCAAGGGGTCCTTGAAGAAAGAAACCCTCCCCCCGAACTGGTATTTGGCACAAATGGCAGACAAGTAGCATTTGATGGATGTGAGGGACAGCCCCTCATCCAAAAGTGCCATCAAAAACTCCAGCACCACTGGAGTGGAAACCTGAGCAGGAGACAAGCCCTTTCGGTCAAGGAAGAAGCTAAACCTCCTCCATTTCAGGGCATAAGACCGCTGGGTGGAAGGCTTCCTTGCAGCCAGGATCACCGTCCTCACCGACTCCGGCAAAGCAGTCAGGGCTGTATCCTCCAGGCTACCAGCGGGAGGCTCTCGATGTCCGGGTGGAGAATCCGTCCGTCCTGGATCGACAGCAGGTCCGGGCGAGGGTCGAGACGGAGGAAGCATCTCCTGGAGAGGTGAAGAAGGGATGCAAGCCAGGGCTGTCTCGGCCACCACGGGGTGATCAAGATCGCATGCGAGCGGTCCGTTGTCATCTTGGACACCACTCTGATGATGAGAGGGAACGGAGGGAAGGCGTAGAGGAGCTCCCCCGTCCAGAGGAAGGCGAATGCGTCTCCGAGGGATCCGTCCATTCGCTTCCTGGAGCAGAACTGGGGACAGTGGCTGTTCCACCTGGTCGCGAAGAGGTCGATCCGGGGGGTTCCCCACCGGTCGAAGAGGTCGCTGACTGTCTCGGGATGGAGCCTCCACTCATGGCACACCGAGGGAGATCTGCTGAGGCGATCTGCCAGCTCGTTGTCCTCCCCGGGAAGGTGAATCGCCTGGAGGAGGACGCGTCTCTGGATGCACCAGTCCCAGATGCGGAGCGTGAGGTCGAGCAGGGTCCTTGACCTGGTACCACCTTGCTTGTTGATGTAATACATCATGGTGGTATTGTCCGTCCTCAGGAGGACCACCCTTCCTGTGACAGCGAACTCGAACGCCCTCAATGCCTTTTCCACTGCCAGCATCTCCAAAGCGTTGATGTGGAGACGCTTGTCTTGTGAGGACCACCTGTCTTTGACGACCAAGTCGAGCAGGTGAGCGCCCCATCCCTCCAGGGATGCATCGGTTGTCAGAGTCAGTTGCGATTGGGGCTGATGGAAGGGCATCCCGGTGCAGACATTGCGGCTGTCGAACCACCATCTGAGGGAGGCGGCTACCGGTCTCGGTACCGTAAGCCACTTGGACGGGGGGGTCGTCTAACGGAGAGAAGACCGAGAGGAACCAGGATTGAAGAGGCCGAAGACGAAGTCTTGCCCAAGAGGTGACGAATGTTGTCGATGCCATGTGTCCTAGGGCGACTTGGACGTCTCTGGCTCTCACCCTTCTGTGGGAGGTGCACGGCCTGAGGGACGTCGTCAGGGCCTGAAACCGGTCCGGAGGGAGGAAGGCTAAACAGTTTTCGGAGTTGAGGATGGCCCCGATGAACTTGACCTGCCTGATCGGTGTGAAGTGGGACTTTTCCTTGTTGACGACCAGCCCGAGGGAGTCCAAGAGGCGCAAGGCGAAGGAGACTGCCTGCTGCAGCTCGCCTTGGGATTCGGCTGCAAATAGCCAGTCGTCCAGGTAGGGAAAGACCATGAAGCCCTTCTGATGAAGGTATGCCACCACCGGTGCCATGCAGTTTGTGAAGACTCGTGGAGCCGTGGCCAAGCCGAAGGGAAGAACGTTGTAATGGTACGAGGTGGAGCCGACAGCGAAGGCGAGGAATCTCCGGTGGGACTCTCGGATCCCGATGTGGAAGTAGGCGTCCTTCAGGTCGACGGTCGCAAACCACAGGCCCTGGTGAAGCAGAGGCAGAATGGAAGCCAAGGTTACCATTCGAAAACGGCGGTAGTCAAGGAACAAGTTCAATTGTCTCAAGTCCAGGATGGGCCTGATGCCTCCATCCGCTTTCGGTACCGTGAAGTACCTGGAGAAAAAAGCCCGAGGACATAGGTCGGGCGGTAGGGGGGAGATTGCCCCTTTACCAAGCAAGGCGCGCACTTCGTCGAGAAGGGTGTCCGAGGGGGGAGTGGACATGAAGGCTCCAGTTGGAGGGAGCTCTTGGAACTCGAGGGCATAACCCCTACGGACGATGTTGAGAACCCACGAGTCCGATGTTATAGAGGCCCAGGTGTCAACAAAGGGCCTCAAAATGTCTAAGAAGTAGAGGGGTGAAGGAGGGACAAAGCGCGCTGCGTCCCTTCAGGTTCTCTTCTTCCCCTGGTCGGTGTCCTGCCGGCGGGACTTGCGGTACCGAGGCGGGAAGTTGCGACGGCCAGAGGAGGAGGAAGACTGCGAGGGGAAGCGGTGTCTCTGGGAGCCCTGTTGTTGGGACTGCCGATCCTGGGAGAAGGTCCCCTGTGACTGACCTTGCGGCTGCCACGGGCGCTGACGCTTCCGAAACGGAGAAGCCGGTGTCGAGGACATGCCATGCTTCTTCGCCGCCGCCTTCATCCTGAACTTCCTGTTCAGGCGGTCGTTGGTCTCGGCGTGGAAGAGCCCGGTCCCGTCGAGCGGCATGTCCTCGATGGCTGCCCTGACCGTAGGGTTGAGGTCCGAGGCCCTCAACCAGGCGTGGCGTCTGAGTGCCATGGATGTGGACATGGCCCTCCCTGCGCAGTCAGCCATGTTCCTGGAAGTGGTGATGAGCCAACTCCCAATGGAATGAGTCTCGTCTCTGACCTCCACCAGCTGCCTCTGGATATCATCCGGAATGTCCGGGATGAGAGGGGAGATCCGTTCCATGAGGGTCTGGATGTAGGCCCCCATGCAGGCGGTGTAATTGACGGCCTTCACCGTAAGGGTCGCTGCCGAGTAGGCCTTCTTGGCCAGCCCGTCCACTTTTTTCGCCTCCCGGTCGACAGGGGAGGTCGCCTGCTTCGGAACGAAGCTGTGTTGGGCTCCCTCCACAATCGCAGAGTTCGGCCTGGGGTGGTCTGCCAACCAGGGACAACTCGCCGGGGCGACTCTGTAGAGCGACTCTACTTTGCGGGAGGACGCAGACAGGGTGGCCGGGGAGTCCCAGGACCTCTTCACGATGGTCTGAAGCGATGGGAGGAGAGGCAGACAAGGTGGAGTAGGCACTCGTCCGTGCACCCGACGCTCTACCGGGTCCTGAGCGTCGTCGTCCGGGGAAGCGAGCTCGATGTCGAGAGCCCTCGCCATCTTAACGACATGTTCGGTGAAGGACCGGACGTCGTCCGACGGAGAAGACGGCTCGGGATTATGCATCCTCTGAGGTGAGGCCGACACCGAGAGGACGTCCGCATCAGATGGTGCTTCAGACGGAAGCAAAGGCTCTTCGTCGGAGTTCAAGTTGGAGGAGAGGGGATCCATCACCCTGACTTGGGATCTCGGACGGGCTGGGATGAGGTCAGTCGAGGATCGTGAGCGCCCACGACAGATACGGTCAGGACCAATCTGGACGAGGTCCCGTGGTCCGCAGGATGGGGGTTCAGCCTGGTGAACTCCTTCATCGTTCTGTCCTCCGAAATCGACAAATAATACCGGCCAGATTGCGTGTCGAGGAACAGGTCCGGTATTCCATGCCTGCGGGGCTGGTCGTTGTCGATCCCAGAGTGGGAAGGCGACCGGTGTTCCGGCGAGAGGGGAAGAGCGGTGTCTTCCGTTCCGTGGACAAAGTCCATGGTGGGCTGAGGCGGTGGCGTGTCCGGTACCGGAGTCCGCCGACCCTCCGGCGTAGGCTCCGGATCGCGTGGGGCTGCCGAAGTGGAAGCGCGGGCCTGTTTAGAAGGGGAATGCTTCTTGTCCTTCGTCTTCGGTGGGTCGGTGGTGGGCCGATCCTTGGAAGACTTGGACTTCTTCGGGGCAGGATCATGACCCGACTTGTCGTGGTGCCTCTTCTTCCCAGGCCTGGGGACCTCCTCCGCTGGGAAGAAAGGATTATCCGGGAGGTCTAGGAGGACAGCAGCCGCTGCCGATGAGGAAGGTCTTGGAGACCTTGCCCCTCCCGAAGGCACAGCCAGCTCTTTAGGCTTCGGAGCGTGGCGAGATGCCTTGGATGTCTTGGACGACGAAGGCGAGGTGAGATGGACCTCCGACTCGGTAGCCTTCTTAGAATGCGAGCCCTCCGATCTCCTCGTCGGTTTGGAGGCCGACTCGGTACCCTCAGTCCCCGAAGAGTTGTGGGGGCGCTTGGAGGGTTCGTCAGTGGCGCTGGGCGGTTTCGAGCCACGGGCCACATCGGAGGTGGTGGAAGGAATTGTCCCGGCCGGGACACACACCACGCTGGGAACGGCGGCCCTCCCAGATGTCACACTGGACACACTGGCCCGAGAAGTTGAAGCAGGGGCACGGAAGGCGGGACAGAGGACGACCGCGAACCTCCCTCTTGTACCTTGCCGAGGGCAATCGCAGAAGTGAGCCGGGACTCACGGTTTTTCCGGGCCTGAGACGAGAGGGATCTGCAGAGCAGGCAGGCCTTGGTGTCATGATTCTTGCCGAGGCACAACAGGCAGGAGGAGTGCGGGTCCTGGACGGGCACCTTGCCCCCACAAATGTCACACTTCTTGAAGGGTGCAGGCATTTTCAAAGTCGTCAAAGCCAGAGGAGAATCCGTAAACGAGGTCAACAGTCCAAAGATCGAAGTTACCAGGGGCGGGAGACAAAGAATGGTCAAGAGTACAGTCCGAGGTCAAAAAACGAAAGTGATTCCAAGCAAGCGAAGCAAGCGAAAGTTCCCTGAAGCAGCTAGCGCGGCGGAAAAAAGGAACTGGGGAAAAGAGCAGGAAGGCAGGGGCCTTATAACGGGTGGGCGGAGTTACCGCCAAAAAGTTTCAATATGTTGCAGAGTAAACTCTGCCCAGTGATTCCAGTAGGTTCCGAGCAGCACTGCGCAGGCGCAGTGAAACCCATTTGTATGATTCGCAGAGACCACGAAGAAGAAGTCATAAAACTGTATATAAGCTTTCAAGTTCTCTACAGACTTTCAAAAGGGTGAATGGTGTAAAGTTTTAGTGGATATAGGAAGAAATAAAAAAATGAAAAATCTGGCGAATGTAATGGTCATTATATTGGTCTGCAATTAGACTAACTCCCAAGATGAAGATTGATGATTGTGTAAAGATTTGAGTGCGTAAAGATGATTGCGCAAAGATTTGAGTTTACACATGTTAAATGAAGTACAGAACTCATCATTCACCTAAATAATTATTTCTCTTAGAGAATGTTACAAACTGTTATCATGTGATTTTGTAAACATGGTATTTTCTTGCTAGCCTACTGGAATAAGTGAGATGAGCTCGGGAACAACTTGGAGAGGGGTCTGAATGGACAAAATGCAGCAAGATGAACAATACTTTACCATGCTCAATGCTGTTCTTTTGATCTAGAATTCTTTTCCTTTCAGAAACACTGAGGGGCAAGAGAGAGCGTCTTTAAATATGTGTAATTAACCGCTAAATGTCCCTGCCCTCTGGTATGTCTCCTTTCAGAGGCAGTAAGTTTTATAGAATGAAAGATTCCTGGCACAAGTAACACAAGCCCAGGGTGATCTACCTGAATGGGTCCTACCGACATCAGCAGGTTTTTCAGTTGGACATCCGTGGTTGATGAAGAAAGCCCTTCAACTGACACAACACAGGGCTGAGGTTTGCACTCTACCACTCGCAGATTCTGTTTGTTTGGCATCAAGCGTCCTCGGCCCATCTGGCCTGCCAGGCCTCTGCCTCTCCCGTGAGGAATGACCTGCCAACAACAAAAGTAAGCTATGTTTTTTGATTTACTCACTTCCACTTAACTGAACCTGACAGATTAACGCTGAAGTTAGTAATTCACTTAGAAGGAGATGATGAAAGCAGGAGCTGATTAAAAGGTGTCATGTTGCTGTTGGCAACATTTTAAAGGCCTGCACATTAGCTCATTTGTTGGACTGACAGCCAAACATCTCTCAGGCACGCTGCATGTTATAAATGGGGAAACACAGGGAAATTCCAACCTAACAAGGATTTCATCCCTAGGGGAAAGCAACAGCCTCAGAAGCGTAATGTATAAAGAGGTTTAGTTGTGCCTAAAACCGAGACTTGCCAAAACAGTATTACTTGGTGCCCTGTGCTCTTAATGTCCAGCTGTACAATCAAACCACAATGAAGCTAGAATGTGAGAAACTAGTGAGTGATTGGAACCCAAGTGCAAGCCTGAAGGCAGGGAACCGTCTGACTAAAAGATTGTATGTATAGCGCTGTGTAAATTTACAGTGCTTTATAAATAAAGGTTAATAATAATAATAATTCCGAGTCTTGTACAGTGGGCCCTTGGTATCTGCTGAGGTTCGGTTCCAGGAGCCCCTGTAGATGCCAAAATCCATGGATGTTCAAGTCTCATTAAATACAATGGATAGTAAAATGGCTTCCCATATATAAAAAGGCAAAATTAAGCTTTGCTTTTTGAAATTTATATTTTTTAAAAATATTTTCATTGGATGCTTGAATCCATGGATAAAGAATCCATGGATATGGAGGATCAACTGTAGTCAGAAAGGCAAGTGTTCCAATTCTGAGAAGGGTATTACTGCGATTCTATGGTTCTATGTAAAAAATGGCAACACATTGTTATGGGATGGCAGAATAGAGGAGTCGATGATCCCAAGCTTCTCTCTCAACTACCACAATGAACATGTATTATTGTGCATTATCTCCTATCATGCAGATATGAATGTGACAAGTGTCCCTAAGCCTAGTTTTGCATAAAAATGACAAGCTTCTAAAATTACAAATATGTGTCACACTACCATAAGTAGCAGTCTCCTTCTGATATCAGTTGGATTTTAAAAAAAAAAAAAACACAGACATACAGAGCCTGATTAACCATGGAACATTATTTCTGGCCACTTCATCAAGACAAGCAGATAATCTGAATGTATACCTTTTTTGCCTGATGTATCCCAGGGATGTTTTTCAGCCCAGGTGGAAATGCAGCATGAATCTGTGCCAGCTGGTGCAGATGAGGCTGGTGAGGCTGCTGCACTGTTCCCTTTGTCAATGTGACCTTCCGTACTGGCTGATGCCTCTGATCTGGAAGTTGCTGGAGCCGGTGGGGAAGCCCTTCCGAATGAGAAAAGCCAACATTCTCACCACCCTATGGGAAAAGCAACAGCACACAGTTCAAGACCTGCATACTGCCATACTTGGTTCTTCTAATAGCTACCAAGAGCCTGTATATAGCATTAATACCATTCATCATTCAACTCAAAATGAAACCCCACTTGACTCTAGGATCCAATACAGGAAAAGAGATTGTGCGTAAACATTAGGTAGAACTTCCTGACAGTAAGAGCTGTTCAATAGTGGAATACGCTGCCTTGGAGTGTGATGGCGTCTACTTCTTTGGAGGTTTTTAAGCAGAGGTTTGGATGACCCTCTTTCTGGAGTGTTCTGATTGTGCCTTTCTGCATAGAAAGGGGTTGAATTGGATGGCCCTTGTGGTTTCTTTCAACTCTGTGATTCCATAATTTTATGAGCAGCATTAAGGTCTGGTCAGAAAGAGTAATCAGCCCAAAGTTTCCCAGCATGTTTCATGAAACACTGGGGACTTGAGCCTCGATTTCCCAACCCCTGTCCACCACTCTAACCACTGCACCACCACATTGCTTCTCTCATTATGCAATACACATATTTTTTCTCAACATGACAGCAGGTAATTCTGAAAAAAAAAATCCGTAAGTCAAGTCCTGCTGGATGAACCTTTCTAACAAACTGCTTGACAGGAACACTATTCTGTTTTCTGCAAACACTTTTTAAAGCGCAAATATTGTGGTTTCCTACTTGTCAATCGGGAAGAAAGGATATTGACTGTGACATTGACTATCTCATCACTGCAGACAATAGAACAATCAACAGTAATTATCACATTCAAGTCAATTTTAATACATTTAAAGTTTTTTAAAACAGAAATATAAATTTAATAATAAAGTATGAGTGGGGGATACTGTATTTGTAAGTAATGAAATTAATCATTCCAAATGCTCATTATGTAAGTATGGTGGTTTAATTTGTTAATGATGATTGGGAGAAATTTTGTTAACAGTGAAATTTAAATCTAAAAAACAACAATATATTTTAATCAATTTCAGGTTTTTTTTTATTAAAAAACTGAAAATGTTGGCTAAGCTCCTCCCCTAACCTGGGGAGCCCTGGTGGCGCAGTGGTTAAATGCCTGTACTGCAGCCATTCACTCAAAACCACAAGGTTGCGAGTTCAAGACCAGCAAAAGGGCCCAAGCTCGACTCAGGCTTGCATCCTTCCGAGGTCGCTAAAATGAGTACCCAGATTGTTGGGGGCAAATTAGCTTACTTGCTGTTCACCGCTATGATCTTTGGAATAGCGGTATATAAATAAAACAACAACAACAACAAAAAACTTGCCCCTTGATCATGTGTCCCCTGCCTCAAGCACCCATGTGTAAACTAAAATGTGCCAAAGTGGCATCATGGACACTGCTCACCCATGATGGAGACATTTCTAAAACCTATGATAATATGACTGCACACATTTAACACTGATGTTGGACTGATACTCATTAGAACCAAACATTTATAAAAGACATTGCCTTATGAAAGACTTTTTGCCTTGTGCAATCTCCCTATTGTGACACTGCCATTAAACACTTTAAGGATGTGATAGCAGAACAGTCAGAGCAGTTCAGCACTCATCTGTTAATGGAGCAACTCTATGAGATGACTTATTAACTGACTTAATGCATGAGATCTGTTCTGGTAAATGTGCCAGAGCCTTAAACTTAATAAAGCATAACTTACAGCCTTGGTTAGTACTTTGATGGGAGTCTGATACAAATAACAGGTGCTATGGGCTATATTTCGAAGGAAGGAAATGGCAAAACCACTTCTGAGTACTCCCTGCATAAGAAAACTCTATGAAATTCATCAGGTCATCGTAAGTCAAAAGGAGACGCAAAGGGCCAGTCATATGCACTTAATAATAAATAATAAATAAAATAAATAATATAAATTAAAATCAATATGTTTCATATACCCTGTAAGATGTTAATCTCTGTCATAGGCTAAATGACAAATAAAGATTAGAATTACATGTGTAGAATAATAATAATAATAATAATAATAATAATAATAATTTATATTCCGCTTTTTCACAAAGGAATCAAAGTGGATTCCAACAGTATAAATAAAACATCAAACAATTAAAAATTACAATTTAAAAACCCCAAAACCTGACCCCTCCCCCCAATCATAATCATAAAAACAGTGATCAACCCCTAAAAAAAGATTAAACATCAAAACCTTTAAAACTGTCCAGTATGACTACACTATGAATATGATTCATTGAGACAGTAAATCTTAAATAGGAAGAACTCTGGTCACAGCAAATGTTGAACTGTTGTTCTTCAAATACCAAATCTCCCCCCCCCTTCATTTTAAAATGTGGAGAATGATGAATCAAGAAGCAACAAAGTTGCAATCCATTATTATGCTAATTATATTTTATCACTAGTAATTTGTACTAAAGAACCTAATCCTTACTTATTTTCAATGATGCATAAGCTAAAGATGTTGCACTCAAATGTAAAGCGGGACAACCTATTTATGTGATATTTGAGCTTCTACTTCTTCCTTTTAAGTTATGTGAGAGGTTTAATGGTTAAAAAGGTAAGGCACTGAAAAACAAAGAATGGAACCCAACTACTTCCAGTTTATTATTCATTTGTATAAATATAACCTTATCACTACAGAAAATCTTAAAGGCCTTGCAGTAGTCAAAAAGAAAGTTACTTGTTTTAATAAGTAAGATCTAAGAAGGAGTGCCAGAATTGTGAATGTCCTGACAGTTTCACAATGAAGATGAAGTTTGTTTGCCACCAATATTAGCTGGACAAATTTATTTATAACTAATGCTTCGAGGATGTCCTGATAAAAAACCCTACCCCTTTGATACTGTCATGAGCTTCTTGCAATTTGACAGATCAAATCTTATTTTAATTCTTAAAACCCCATGAATGAGTGATATCACCAATGTGCATTCTGTAGTGAGCAAATTGATTAATCCCTTTCTATAGAAATCTCAACTCTTGATTACACCGATCAGACGTTAAGCAGCATTATTCCAGAGTGACAACACTTGACAAATTCCCCAACCATCTCTCTCAGCCTTTGTGGCCCTGCTAGCTTGTATTAACCCTGATGAAAAATTAATTTTCCTTATCTTCGACTAAACCCCAAAATCCAAATCCGCCAAACTGGCAACTCTTTCTGTAAAGGTATTATGAAAACCTCCAAAAGATTAATTGCATGTCTTCAGGTGACATTAATTTAATTTCTATACTCATGACAGACATTTGATACTCCGTACTGAGAGGACAGATAACATTGTCAGGATACACAGAAGGACAGCGGTGGAGTGTCCCAGGGCAGCCTCTTATGAATTCTCCTTTTGATAAGGCCATACTTCACTGTCATTGGTACTGTTACTGATCTTGCAACCCATAGACCTCAATGCACAGGTTTCTATTAACGACGACAATGCTGTGTTTATCCATGTAATCTTTTCTAAAGCTAATTCTAAAAAAAAAATTCACCCAACAGCGAGGGGGATGTGCACACTGGATAAAACATTTAAAGGAAATAAACTTGATTTGATCCGTGAAGTGTCACATTGCAGGAACACAAGCTACTTGGGCCATTCTATATTGCAAAGATGAATAATAATTTAAACAGAATGCAAGGTTTATGCCAAAAGGACTCTAACAACCTCTAGTACTATCATGCCCTTTTAAAACAAAATGCGACCTAAGAACTGTTCAGGAAGTTGTCCTTTTCTCAATAGCCTTTCCTTTTAACCAACAACCTTTTCTTGCAACAAGCATGGCCACATACTTCAAAACCTATTTTTGTACAAGTGCACCCAACATCATTGTCTACCAGTGAGTAGGTCTATAAGTAACTACAGTACTGGGAAATGACAGAATAGTCCATCCAATTGGACATGCCCTTAAACATTCCATTAAAAATACAGAGTAAAAGAAAGGAATAGACAATCAATGTACAATGTGGGATAGAAGTTGCCCTTTCCTATGACTGCATTTAACACTGAAATTATTTCAACTCCTATTGCTCACCCAATTAACCATACAGCCAGTGAAACATTCAAAGTATACACAACCAATCAATATTGGAAAAAAATCAAGATTAAGAAACAGAAGGGACACCCCACCACACACCAAATGGTTAGAGGGAGATTCACAACAAAGTTTCACATGAAATTGTTCCATGATATTCAGCATTTTAAAATATAATCTCAAGTAAAAAAAAAAAACTCCCCTTTACCTAAACAGATGTTATACAGACTTATTTACACATATGAAGGACACTCATTAATTTGAATGAATTTCTGTTTTATTTTGTATTTTATTTTGTTAATACTCTTAGAACATGATTTTGGAGGAAAGCCATGAATTCCAGGTTTCCTGGAGCCTGCCGATCTCCCGGTTGGAGAGATTCACAAATCAACTTTCCCATATTACCATAGTAACAGGAAAAGACACAGCAACATGTCTTTCTTTCCCGCATTTTCCAATAATGTTTGATTTAGTCCTCAGTGTAATAAGCATGTTTGTTAAGTCTTTATGGTTTGAGAGACACCATGTGCTTGTCATGGAGCACCACAGACAAAGCCTGCAGATTCTCAGTTCTCTTACAAAAATGCATAAAGATGCTGGAAAGGCATTTTTGAATAAAAGAAGTGTCTTGGTGATTTCTACTAGTTCACCCAAACTTTTCCTGTAACTTCTGAAGGACAGGCATTCATTTGAAAACATCACCTTCAAATGTTACAAATAGACACTATTGACTTAATTTAAGCAATAATGCCCCCTAAAACTAGTCTCTAACTGGCAATTTAATGGGTAGGTGGATGGGGACTCATACAGCAAAGTCTTGGCTGTCCTGAAGAAGGGCAATAAATACAGTAACTTTGTTTTCCTGCAAGATTTTTAATGTGTGCTGGGACTATGTATGGAAAGGCTCCTAAAGTGTGTTGTTCCAGGAAAATCATAAACATCTTCATTGAAATTCAACTATTGGTTGAAAGCTAGCAGGGACTACCATTTTGAAATGTTTTGTATGGCTTCAGATGGAAAAAAACTAATGGGCGGTGATGATGATGAAGTGTACATCCTCTCTACTATCCCTCAGTCCTACTGTCTCCAATATATAACTTTTATGAAGCAGCATGATGAGGCATTTCAAAAATCTAGCAATTTGTATTATGCATTTTTAAAAATGAAGTTAGCATCCTGCTGTTACTTCCAGGATCCAAGCAACATTTCTACGCATCATTACAGTGATGAAAATGCGTAGCAAAGTCGGGAAACCAGCGGTCACATTTTTACACAAATTTTAATAGGCTGTTTCTCATAAACCCTAACTTGGCATTCAACACACTGAAGTACTTCCTTGCAAAGTGCAATAAATTCAGTTGCTAAATGTAGTATAAGAGAGATTGAAACTACATCCTAGGGTCCCATACCTTGGATCCATAATACATGCATCTTCTTCTGTCATCTCTCCCACATTGTCCCTCACATCTTCCTCACCTTCTCCCAGTATAGAATAGAATTTGAAGATATAGCCATGTTAGTCTGTAGAATCAGTATGCAGAGAGATCTTATAGCACCTTTGAGACTAACTGAAAGAAAGAAGTTGGCAACATGAGCTTTCGTAGACTTAAGTCTACTTAAATCACAGACTTAAGGCTACTCCAAATGTATCTGAGGAAGTAGAATTAAGTTTACAAAAGCTCATGTCGCCAACTCCTTTCTTTCAGTTAGTTTCAAAGACATACAAGATCTCTCTACATACAAGTATAGTCAGTGATAGAGATGGGTACCTGGAACTTCATACTGGCAAGTCTACCAGTATTCTGAGATGTTCTCCAGCTGGGCATAGGATACTCCTTTCTTGTTATGAAGAAAACACTGCTATATTTTGAGAGACTGGGAATTTCCACGAGGTCTGCACAATCATCTGGGCTACTGAGTAACCAGGAATGATGGGAAGTTGAATCCAACGTAATTTGGAAAGCCATAGGTTTCCCACTCCTTCTTTTAAAGGGTTAACTGGCCAACTTGAAGGACCACCTCCACACATACCAGCTTGCCTTCACTTCTACATCAGCAACACAGGTCCTACTCATTCCTCACTCCTGGGAGCAGCCAGGCTAGCAGGCAGGAGAGAGAGGAGCTTTTCTATACCAAATGGTTCCAGCAGGTTCACCACCATGAAGGCTTAGGAGAAAAGCCCTAAAAATCCACTTGTTGCTCCTGAATTCAGTTTTACTGAACTACAAATGGCATGGGTGAACTGTTTATTAGATTCTTTCTGGATGGGATGTTTTGTTTTACCCTGGGCTACTGTTAATTACAACATTTGTTTACTAGACTTCATTTTATCTTGGACATCACTGTGAGAGGATGTAAAACATTTTAAATAAATAGCCGATGAGTGTTCTACAAGTGTGTAAGTGTATCCATTCCCTTGTTTGTTTGTTTTTTGTAAAGGAGGAATTGTTCTTTTCCCTTTGGGGGGGGGGGGCAAAATTAGTTGTTCTTCCAGTTGCTACTCATTTACTTACACAGTGCCATCTGTGTCCTCAGTACTATGCAGAGACAAAAAGAACTGCTCTAATCAGCTTACAGTGTCAAATACCACACAAGGGAAACAAAAATCAAAAGGAGGAGCAGGCAGTACTAAGTAAGGAAGCAATAAGTAACTGTTGCAGAAGATGGATACTTGGAATATTTCACAGATGCTTCATAGAAAAGGTGAGTTTAGAGGAGGAATTTGTAGGAAATAAGAAAGCTGGAATAATTCAGGTGTACCAGGAGGCATTCAGGGCTGCAAAGGAAAGTCTTTTGAGGGACAGGAGACCTTCAGAGCATGGTAGTCCCAAGAAGTGAAGATAATGGGTAGGGATATAACTTACAAACATCAGAGAGACAAACAATTTGGGCTGGGTTTATGTAATTTATATTTATATTATCAGAGATTAAAAAGTACCAGGCACAGCACTGTTGTGAGTAGCAAACATGAGGAAGATGAGAGGTAATTAAAATATATATATTGTATATATTATTTTGCATTATGTATTTTGTCTTCTATTGATAGTCAGCTGACTAATCCGTAAAATTTGTTGTTGTTACAAAACATATAGTTGAGACTGAAATAAATAAGCTAAATTCTCATTCTCATTACCACTATTTGCTTTGAATTGGCAGGACTCTATCAGCAAGCATAGCCCTAGCCTCCCACTATGCGATCCCACTAAATTTACACCATCCAACAGACTGATTTCACAGGAGTACCTGAAGGAGTACAATATGGAATTTGAGGGGTATTAGAATACCGGATGCTGACAGTTTTAGCTTTTACTTAAAATGATTTTACTCCTGATGGGTTCAATGTGCTTGAAAGTGTGCAGGCAATATCTGCTGAAACCTCTGAAGCCGGATGGAAATTCAAGTAATTGCAGAGACAGGGGTGCCCTCCCTTAACAAAATGAACTTTATGAGCAATAATACGATTTCAATATACACAGTAAGAGATGCAGAAGTGTTCCATTGGCAAAATGTTCTAGAGTTGTAGAATTAATCTTTTATTGGCTCAGAATTTAGTTTAATGGGTCTAGGGATTTTTACAGCATACCTAGTCAACTGTAAATTTGGAACTGTGTAAGAAGAGTTTTTTATTTATGTAATTCCAATACTGATTTATATTTATAACAATCTCCACAGTCGTTTTCTGTGCTTAGCCTAGAAATATTTAGGGAACACTTCAGAAATAAAGATCTGTATTCAAAATAACTGCTGCCTTCTGTATAAATAGAATTGATGTTATGATCTAAGAGATCACAATAAAAGGGCTATCAAATACAAATTATTTAAACATTTTTATTGCATGTGATGAGCAATACAGATGGAAAAACAAATCAAAACTATACAATAATCAAGGCTTGCAGAATAGCCTGTATCAAGTGAAATGGACACACTTCTGGAATAGCTCATTTTGAGAGAGCAATGCTTGCTACCCAACTGCAGCAAACATCTCTTGTCCCATGCCTCCACATCTTCCATGCGTTTCACCTATTATACAATACTAGTAACTCATGCAGATTGGAATTAAAAAAACAAAATTATTGTGGCAACTGTTGCTTCAGCCTTTGCAGGCACCGTGGCTACCAATAGATCCAATAATTGCATTAAACAAAGCAGATTTTCCATATACAAAAGACCCACTAGTGCAGTTCTCCACAGAGACAAAGAGTTGTGTTCTTGGTCCATTATTTGCATTTTCAGATGGCAAAGGACTAGATATGTCACTCTGAGCAAGGGAGTCGAGTCTTTGGCTAAGGAGAAATCACCCAACAACAACATAAGATGGTTGAATAACACAGTTAATATTAAAGCATTATATAATCCCAAACAGTCAATGGGTAACATCCAACAGGTGCAGCTTCCTTACCAAAAAGGCACATGGGGTATCCTCTACAAACCCTGCTTCATCAGACCCCAGCATGCTGGCTCACACAAAACTCCATTTATACAGTGATTGCAGAACTTATTACTTCCTATTTTAACAATGAATGTGCAGAAAATGAAATATGGCAAGGCTAACCCACATGTTAACCATGCCACTTCAGAAATAAAGATCTGTATTCAAAATAACTGCTGCCTTCTGTTCATATGGCAATTTAAACTTGACTCTGAGTACCAATATATGTATGACACATAATCTCTTTTTATTTGTTACAACTGTAATGAGGTAATCAACTTCAAAAACATGCTTCTCAGTCAAATCCTTCAGCTGCTACCCGCAGTGAACAGAGACAATTGCTTTGCCAAAACTAGTGTTATACATTTAAGGAACAGAGCAATATGCAATTTCCACTTGTGTGTTTTAGTTAATGGTTGCAGTCTGCCTAATTCAGAGGTGGCAGCCTTTTTTCTATTGAGGACTACATTTCCTGTCAAGGAGTGGAAACAGCTGAAAGATAATGATGGACAGGGCCACATCTTCTCCCCATTTCCTTCCTACTTAGTGGGCTGTGGGGAAAGGAAATAAATTGCTGTTTGGAGGCTCTGACCTTGCACTTGCAGAGGGTTTTGGAGATCAGACTAAGGTCTATAGGTAGCCCTACAGAGTGCATGCTGAACATTAATGGTCTAATTCAAGGAGTGGCAAGTAATTTGAGAATGGCATAGAAGCACACCTTGGTGAGATTAGCCCAAAAACATTTGGCTTCTCCGTATCTATATTTTCCTCTTGCTGTGTCCATTTAATAATGGATTCTTTCTTGATGTGTCGCCAGAAATGCTTCCTTTTCCATGTGTCATACTTCAATGCAACTAAAATAGGGATGCTATTTCCATACTTTGAAGGTGCAGAGCATATAGATTAGATCTTCAGTGGCAATGTTGTCTGAAAGCCACTAAAGTTTAAAGTATCCTACTAAGCCAAAGGTGGGCAAGCTTTGGATTTAAGGGAACAGTTTCCTGTTCCAAGGACACAGCCCCTCAATGGGAAAAGAAACAATACATCTGAAAATGGCAGGAAGTGAACAATAATGATCATAACTAATGTTCTTAATAAGAAGAACTGGTAATCAATATACTCCGCATTTACAGATGTCTTCAAAAACAATGCATTTTTTGAAGAGATGTCACAGGGTCAGAGGGATGAGTAAGGATCCTTCCTAGCATTGCTACTCCCAATATTATCCTCTTAATGGTGTCGGTATTTGGGGATGGGGGAAACTGAAAGAGGATTGTGGCAGGTAGCACCTTCTTGGATGCCTTTATCTGCTCTCAGAAGGGTGGAGTGAACCCTGACAAGGATAAAACAGTCTATAGCTTTCCATATTCCTCACTTGGCTTCTACCTGCAAAGCATCAGGCGGAAGGACGAATCTGGGTATGGGTTGGAGAAATTATAATCTTGCCAGCTGTACTCTGACAGCTGGTTCATGACAATGGAGACACTGTCATCATGCACCAGCTATCAGAATACAGCCAGTGGCAACCGTCCTTATTGTGTTTACCCACTGCCTTCCCAGCTTTTTTTTTTGGGGGGGGGAGGAGAGAAATAGGTGACTCTAGGGTAGAGGGAATTGTCGTTGAGTCTATTCAAATCCTGTGGGGGAGGGGGGATGAGAAAGTAGCTTGAGGATGTTTCTCCTTGTTGGGGGTTGGATACTCAAAAAGATTCATTTCTAGGTGTTTTTTTCCCCTCCCTCCAGTATTTGAATATTTGTTCCATAGTTGCCTGATTTCCTTGGAAGATAGGCATAATAAAAGTGTAATATTTATGATTGCACTGATGAGTCTAAGGCCTGTTACAGACTGCCAAAATAAAGCTGCTTCGGGTCTCTTTGAAGGTATGCGATTTAAATTATGCATGGGTCCTAAGAGTCCGGAGGTCACGCCAAAGCCACACTCCATTCCTAAGCACTGGAGGGCAGCTTTGGTGCAGCTTCCGGATTCTTAGGATGCATGCATCATTTAAACAGCATACCTCCAAAGAGACACAAAGCAGCTTTATTTTGGCAGTCTGTAACAGGCCTAAAACTGGTAGACAATTATTGCCTGTAAATCCCATCCCACCAAAGGCTGTAAAGGAGGAAGATGTCAAAAATAAAAATTACAGTTGTCATGGAGCCCTAAATGCCTTTACTACAGCCACTCAGTCAAATCCATAAGGTTGCGAGTTCAATACCAGCGAAGCTCAACTCAGGCTTGTATCCTTCCGAGGTTGCTAAAATGAGTACTCAGATTGTTGGGGGGCAGTTAGCATACACTTGTAAACCGCTTAGGGAGTGCTTAAGTGCACTGATAAGCGGTATAGAACTGTACTTGCTATTGCTATGATGAAAAGGCTGTGGAAAAACATAAACGCAGCTGAAAGATAGAAGGGTCATACAACAAAAACAGATGGAAAGAAGATGCACAGGCCATGAGACTGAGTATAGGAATGTTGAATAAGTGGGCATCCAGAAAGTAGGGAAACTGGGACATTGCTCCAATTTATCAGGACCTCTACAGGACTATACAGTAAGTGGAACTCAAGCTAGTAGGAGATAACTCATTTCATTAGATTCAAAGGGACAGATTGCAAACCTACACAAGTACAATGGGATGATAAGACTGCGACACTACATCAGACTGCAAATGGGAAATATTATTGCTGAATGCTTCTTCCCATAAAAACTACTTCTTGTACATATAATAGAACATATTCTAGAGGAAAGTATCCTGGCTCAATTATCCCAGTATTAACTTTCCACACATGCTTCCTACCATAAAAGCAAAGTAAGAATGATTCCACATTCACAATCTGAAATAGTTTTGTCTACTCTACCACCTTAGGACATTAATTCTAACCTCATGTGAAGACCTAGCCTTAGTCTCTTGAATTAACTGAAATGGGGAGAGGAAAACAGCATCTGTCAGTGCCCTAGGTATGAAAGCTTAGAGAAGAAAAGGTAGAGATGGCAAGGAGATTGTGTAAGGAGCATGAGGGCAAAAAATGAAGCTAAGCAGAATGGGAGAAGGGACTAAATAGCCTAAAAGCACCAGATCATGTGTGATCTTGGAAGTTAAGCAGATTCACCAATGGTTAATGTTTGGACGGGAGACTGTCAATGAATACTTGGTCTTGTAGGCTACATTTCAGAGGAAAGAACTGCCAAAACCACCTCTGAGTATTTTCTGCCTAAGAACATCCTATGAGATTCATGGAGTTGCTCTATGTCAGCAAGCGACTTAAAAGCATACACACACACAAGGAACAGGCGACTGTTGCCCATCTAAGAGGAATCATAAGTCTAAGCAAGTAAGTTATGTGGAATAGATATTTTAAATGTTTTAATACTCAGCTAAAAATGCAGCAACAGGGTTATTAGTCCAGTACTAAAGGGGAAAAGTTATGCCAAAATCAGCACCAAATAAATAAATCCAATATGAATCAGGTACAAAATATAGTTAAAGCTTAGCTGCAGACCAACAGGGACTGCTCCAGAAAGTGAAAAAAGACAGAAGACTAACAAAGAGTTCATTCCCTGCTAAATAATACCATTTTCACTTTGCACCCAAGAAGGTAAGGAGAAAACACTCATTTTGCCTTTCCCTGTTAAGGAGACTTTCACTGACAGGACCATACTGAAGATTTATCCAAATCCTGTAAACAACACTGTGGACAAAGAAGTCCTTAAGCAGACAAAAGGAATAGGCCTGAAACACATATAGCAAATAAAACAGAAGCCTGATAAAAACAGCAAGACAATCATTCAGCAAAGGACCCAAACTCCCAATGCTCACTCCTCTAAAGAACTTTCTGTCCTAAACAAAGACTTCCTACCAAGAACACATTTGCAGCTGAAAAGACAAAAGACCTGAGGCAGAGCAAATTAAGAGCAGTTATTTTTCAAATCAATAGATGGTGTGACAATGGAAATGATCACCACTGCTTCTAAAATTCTCTCCATGCCATGTCTATACTTGAGGCTGACAGTGTCCATCATATGCTGGACAAAGCATGGTAGGATATTTCTAATGCACTTTTTGTTACAGTATTTAACCATGCACCAAAAAAAGCTGAAGTAAAGCAAAGCCCTGCAATGCTCCCAGTAAAAACCAGTTAAGATGTTTCTCCCCGGCAAATATAACCAGCTGTTTACTGTACCATAATATTAGAAATGTGTTGCCAGAGCTTGGTGTCAGAAAAGTCACCCTAGAAATTTTTGTGACACCGATTCATGACATACAATAGTTCTACTCTGAATAGTAGCATATTCTAATTTTCCTGAGCTCTAATGGATACAGTTATAATTATATTTATTTTATGCTTACTAAAATATGTGCATAAATATACATTTATAATATATGCAAACTTCATACAGGTATTTCTGTATATCAGGTTTTGCCACCTATACTTTAAAAAAGGAGAGGCTTGATTAAAATTATTTTTAGAATGTATTTAAAGGGTAGAAACCATTAAAAATATTTTAATCTCATAAAAGGTTTAGTTAAAATGCATAGAAGCAACAGATCTGTTTAAGAGATCAACACCCTACCTGGATCAGCTTATTCAGACCTAAGACCTAAGCTTAATCCTAGGATATCTGCAGAACTGCAGCCTGGCCCTTACAGCTCAGGTTGATCCAACCACTTTCTTTTCAAACCAACACACCCACAAGCAATGCTGTTAGAACCCAAAGAGATTTCATGTTCCTACCGAGCTCCTTGCCATTTTATCTTCTATAGGGAAGAGAGGACAAAGAACAAAGAGTAGGTACCAGTTTAGAAGAAAAGAGAATGTGAGTAGGAATCGTTCTCTAAAAATGGCACTTTTAAAATTATTACACTCTTAAAATTATTTGGAAGTTTTTAAAATGTCAGTCCAATGAAACACTGCAGACCTGTGCAAAATTACTGTAAAAAAATATACATGTAAGCAAAACTGAACAGTATTGTGCTAAACCTTAACAGTGCACACTACAATGGTCCCAGAATGCAGTGGGGAAGAGTTTCTCCAATTTCAGCATTTCTGCTCAAAATGTTCAAAGCATCTTGTAGACCACTGTCTCACTGATCAGCAGGCCTGCCAGTCCATATTACCCACTGCATGTTTCCTTCCGTGCCCCTCCATGTTGGCAAAATGATTTTACACTTGTAAAAAACAACTATCCTTGACAGTTGTGTAAAGGCTTTTTGAAATCCTGCATATAATAAAGCAACATACCAGTGCATCCAACTGTCACACTTGACAGTCTGCTTGTAGAGCTCCAATGTAAGTATGTGCCTTCTGTGAAAAAAGTACAGTGGTGCCTCGGGTTACGAATTTAATTCGTTCTGCGGCCGCTTTCGTAACCCGAAAAGCCTTCGTAAGCCGAAAACCCATAGGCGCTAATGGGGAAAAAAGCCGCGGCTCCATTTAAAATAGCGCCGGAGTTTTTTCGTAACCCGAAACAATAAATCCCTATGGGATTTTTTCGTATCCTGAAAAATTCGTAACCTGGGTATTTCGTATCCCGAGGTACCACTGTACTATGAATCAGCCCTAAATAATACATTTATTTAGTGTGAATTGACTATTATAGAATGCCCTTCTAGTGAACAAGATAGTTGTATGATTACTTGGCTCCAGTTCACATACCTGAAGACAACTAACATAAAGACTGCATTATCAAGCAAATGTTGCAATGTGTTTTCAAGTGTCTAATATGCAGCAGCAGCACAACTGGGTTGAAAAAAAATTCCAACAATTCCAGCATCATAATTTTTCTCAGCATATTGCAAAAAAAAATAAACAAAACAGCATAATCACTTCAAATTCTGAACATTTGCAGGAAGTGCTACATAACTGCAAGATCAACCTACTGTTTAGACAGAGCATGATATAGCTGATCCCAAAAAGTTTAGGTTTTGATGGACCACTCAAAATGTTGGAACAAAGAATAGATGCATGCTTCAAAGGGGATTGAACCTGAGACACTCAACAGAAGACTCAAAACATGCAGAAGGATTTGAATTTTTCACTCACATGGAGCTTTGACAAACTTATATCTCAGGACTATCAACAATGGCCAAACAGTGTCCCTTGCTGTCAATAATTTCCCTTTTCTCTGTGGTAGAATTCAAAGATCTAGCCGTGTTAGTCTGTAAAATCAGTATGTAAAGAAATATTGTAGCACATTTGAAACTACCGTATTTTCCTGCATACAAGACGACTTTTTAGCCCAGGAAAATCTTCCCCAAAGTGGGGGGTCGTCTTGTGCGCAGGAAAAAAAAAGCCAAGCCTGCCGGTGGGTCCTAAAGAGAGCCTGCAGCGGCAAGCCTTCTCCTGAAGGCAAAGGAGCCCCACGGTGCGTCCCTTCCCTTCCCTTCCTCCCCTTTCTTCTTTCATCTCCTTCTTTCCTTCCTTCACCCTTTCCTTTCCTTCCTACCTTTCCTTTCCTCCCTTCTTCCTTCCCTTCCCAGGTTTCTCTCTCTTTCTCCACCACTTCCTTCCTTCCCTCCCTTTCTTTTCCCTTCCTTCCTTCTCTCCCTCCCTCCTTCCCTTTTTCTTCCTTTTCTTCTCTTCCTTCCTTCCTTGCTCCCTCCCCTCCCCTCCCTTCCCATCCTGTCCTCCTTTTCCCGGGCGGTGGCATTCCTCTCTGGGGAGGGACAGCAGGAGGTCTTTCTACCTTCCCTCCTGTGGCTCAGTCCTTCCCAAGAGAAGGAGCAGAGGGTTTCCCACCCTCTGCCTCTGCCTCTGCCTCTCCTTCTCCTCTTCCCTTCCTTTGCGTAGGATGGAGCCTTGTTGGGGGAAAGAAAGAGCTCCGGAGTCAGTTGGGAAGCAAGGACCCACTTTTTGTTGCCAGGCAAAAACACACTGCAGCAATAATCCAATCTGAGACTGCTTTAACTGCTCTGGCTCATTGCTAGGGAATTCTGGGAAATGTAGTTTTGTGAGAGATTGAGCCTTCTCTATCAGAGAGCTCTGGTGCCACAATAAACTCCAGTTCCCAGGATTCCCTAGCACTGGGCCAGGGCAGTTAAAGTCCTCTCAAACTGGACTATTGCTGCCCTGTGTTTTGGACCTTTGTTTCTTTTCTTTGGCTAACTGGAGAGAAAAAGAAAAACAACTCTTGGCGCGCAGAGAAACCAGCCAGGCTGCTCCTTAGGAGTCTGGCTGGAGGCTTTCTTTCTTTCTCTTTCTTTCTCAGATGCCTCTCATGCTGTATCTACACCGTAGAAGTAGAATGTTTCATCCACACAGAAGCATAGGATTTGTAGCTTTTATAACGCCTATATAATTTATAAAACTACAAATCCTAGGATTCCAATAGGAGCCACTTGAACTGCCACAGCTCCATCCATACTGGGATTTGTAGTTTGGAGCAGCAGCGCCCCCCCCCCCAATTCTTTGGGCAGAGAAGGCAAAAGACCTTATAAAACTACAAATACTAGGGTTCCAATAGGATGGAGCAGCGGCTCTTAAAGTGGCGTCAAACTGCATTAATTCTACATTGCAGATGCACCAAGAGGAAGGGCGAGAGGAATTGTCGAGGCGGGTGAAATAATGTTGTGTATGCTGTTATTTCAAAAGTGGAACACACTCCTTCCTCGGAGTGTACTGGAGTCTCCTTCTTTGGAGGTCTTTAAGCAGAGGCTGGATGGCCATCTGTCAGGGATGCTTTGATTGTGATTTCCTGCATGGCAGAAGAAGGGGGTTGGACTGGATGGCCCTTGGGGTCTCTTCAAACTCTAGGGACATTATCAGAAGGCCAAGCCAGCTGGTTGAGTCCTAAAGAGAGCTTGCAGCTCCCCTGACTCAGGAAAAGGCAGCCAGCTAGCTGGGGCCTTCTTCTTTCTCCTCCTCTTCCCCTTCTTCTTTTTCTTCCCCTCTTCCTCTTCTTCTTTCTCCTCCTCCTCCTCTTCTTTTTCTCCTCCTCTACTTTTTCTTCCCCTCTTACTCTTATTCTTTCTCCACCTCCTCCTCTTCTTCCCCTCTTCCTCTTCTTCTTTCCCTCTTCCTCCTGTTTTTAATCCTCTTTTTCCTATTTTTCTTCTTCTTTCTCCTCCTTTTCTTCTTTCTCCTTCTTTTTTCTCCTCCCCCTCTTTCTCCTCTGCCGCTGCTGCTACTGTTATTGTGTGCCTTCAGCTCCTTTCTGACTTATCGTGGAAGAGAGGGGTGGTCTTATACAGTGAGTATATCCCAAACACTCTATTTTAAGTTGTAAAGTTGGGGGTCGTCTTATACGCCTGGTCATCTTATATGCCGGAATATACGGTAACAAAAAAAGGAGTTGGCAGCCACTGAAGTCTACAGAAACCCATGCTGTCAACTCCTTTCTTTCAAAGGTGCTCCAAGATCAATTTACATACTTTTTTCTGTGCAGCATGCCGAACAAGATGTCGAACATGGTTTACGGGGGGGGGGGGGTGGACAAAATATGCATCTTGGTCTGAGTTTTTATGCTTGTTTTCCATTTTCTGTTCTTTAGAATTGGGCTGCAACATTTCACTATGGAAAGGAAAAGGCAGTTTCCAAGATAAATTCCCTTCCCCTCATCTGGAAGTTTAGATGAAGGTACAGAAATTCTCTCTGGAATTTTACAGTATTATGCAAGTCTAATTATTGCAATTTAATCAATATCTGTAACAATTTTAAGTTAGCTACCCAATGTTACTTGACTGCAGTTTTTTAAAAAACACATCTTTTTCACAGTCAACAGAGGGGCTGGTAATGGATGACAGGAGCTTTCCATTCCTCTTTTACCAACTCAGTCACACAACAGCAGGTAACATTTCTTTTCCACTTAAAAATAACTGGCCTCTGCCATCTTGTTTACCAACCTGTCTGGCTTTTACATGCAGGAAGAGGTTTTGGCACTTGGATGTCCAGCATAGTACACAGTAAAAGGAAGGAAGGATAGATATGTGCCCTTGCTGACATCCTTTTTAATTGCTGTGTAGTGCATGCAAGTTTGGAAGAATGGGTTCAGATTACTCAGTACTCTTGCCATCATGTCTACTAGGTTCCTGTGCAGAATGTATAGGGAGCAAAACTCCTTATTAGATAGGAGCACATGAAACTGACTTATACAGACTGGCAGCAATGGCTCTCCAGAGTTTCAAGTTGAATTCTTATCTAGCCCTACCTGGAAATCCCCATTGGTCTCCTACCCAAATATTATGCTGGTATAACCCGCCATAGCTTCCAGAATCAGACAATACTGTGTTTTCAAGGTGGCATGCTGCATGTCGAGCACAGCATAGATTGCTCTTTCCTACTGCTGTCTCTTTGTTGTGTTTAAATGCTAGATGAACAGGAAGTTTTCTAGTTGCAATTCTAGCACAGAAATGCAGGTTGCTGGGGGAGAAAAGGAATAGCCCTTTGCTGCCAATCTTCTCTGTTGATATAACAAATGCATAGGAAAAAGTACCTCCTGAATATGCATTACAGAAATGCAGAAAGCTGACCAAGGAAGGAAGTGCTACAGGACTTTATGCTAGCATGGTATAGTGGCTTGAGTGTTGCACTACTACTCTGAAGAGCTGGGTTCAAATCCCCGCTTGGCTGTGGAAATCCACTTGGTGGCCTCAGGCTCAGAGTAATGCAAAGGCAAACCCCCTTTAAACAAACCTTGTCAAGAAAACCCTGTCTTAGGTTCATTGTAGGGTTGCCTTAAATCAGATATGCCTTGAAGGTATAGAACAACAACAACAAATAGCCCACTTTGTTTCTAATTCCAAGAATGCAGCAGACTTCTGGAAGAACTGCCAGGCACTCCAGGCAGGACCCTGACTCACTTTAGGGGGTACCTCTGGCAACCAAGGATGTAGTTAAGAACCAACCTGCATACCTCTGCTTCAATGAAGGTTTAAAATCTTTTGCTTTGGAAGTGTCTTGCATTAGGCTACAATAATATCTGAATTTTTAAGGTGAGAATGAAAATGTAACTATTATTAATGTTGAATAAAATCACTTGTCAATATAATTGTAAACCAAAAAGATTCCTAAAGGGAATCATCAGAGAAATAGTGCTATCCCATACTCTAAGACAGGAAATTCTGGCCTTGATCCAAAGCAACTGTGTGTGGGAAGGCTAGAACCATGCACACAGCTAGAGCTCTCTTTGAAGTTCTGCCACACAGGCCCACACTGCCAAGAAGGCATGCCAATCTGCAACTTAAATAGCAACTTGCCTCTTTAACAGTGGGAAATGTTGCAGCAAAAATTGTTCTGAAGAAAGATCTGATTTCAAGCAGTTGCCTCTGCTGTTCATAAAGCCTCTCTGTGTCTCATTCTCCATACAGTAAATATTGTTCAAATACCTGTCCAGTCTTTCCACAAAAGTTTCCAAGGAAGGAGATTCTACAGCCTGTCTCGATTTTTTTACTCTCAAAATTAAGCTCTATTTAATTTGAAACTACAGTACCTCCCGGTATGTTGAACTACTTTCTCATTCTGAGGCCTACTCCTTTGACCAAAATTGTGGGGAAAAGTGGGAAAGGACGACCATTATTTTTGAGAGAAAGGATCACACACAAAATTTTAAATTATCTAGCTAACTTCCTAATTTCTTTGCACTGCAGTTCCTTTCTTGCAATAAAAAGAGAATATGACAATTAGAAAGTATTTCAGGGACTAAAGTCCAATTCCATGGAAGTGGGGAAATCTTTAGTGAATAATCAGAAATACCTGCCTTAAAGATCTCCCACAGAGTATTTTTATAACAAGATTTTAAAAACCCTATTTTAACCCAAAGGCTATTTAGCATTAACTTGCCCAAGAGAAGGATAGGATCCATGCTTGCTGTGAAAACAATCCCAATGGAGAGACTGACTGTTTACACACAGTGTGATGTATATATTCAGCTATATCATTCCTTGTCTGTATCAATGCCCTTTCTCTTCACCCTCTAATATTGTCAATATGAATAATGGATTGAAAGTTGTTTGCTAACATACAAAACAGAACATGACTACTACCAACTTGAGTAGCAGGGAGGGTGAAGTGGAAAACGCTTAGTGTGAAGCCTTCCTACACTGTTCAATGTGTTGCAATATCCTCAAACTTAGATATTTCTTTACACTGAACAGTTAACCTCTTTTTCACTTGCTATTTCTATCCTTAGAAGTCTAGGTGGCAATAATGATCATTTGATTTTCAGCTTAAACCTATCTCCTCATTCTGTTTTCAAGAGGAATGACTGCCCCTCATTTTAAGCAATTCAACCAAGTTTCTCTTTTTTTCTATCTACAATAGATAAATACAGCTCTTACTGCGTTCCTCATGAATATCCTGTATAAACTGAATACTTTTGATTATTCACTACTTAGAATTATGCATCACTTTCTGGCCTACGTATAATTTGTTATTTTCCTCTGAATAGGAACTATTTTCAATTTTAATTTAATGTAAATTTTAATTTAGTATTTTTCATAAGTATGTTATCCCAAAATATTCTCTAACCCTCATGTTATGTTTTATGCCCAAGTGAGCTGAGATATACAACATCCTTGTGCTAAACTGTCCTTTCTAGCCTTTCTTCCTTTAGGAGAAGATTTTGATTCTGGATGTAACCGTACAATATTCGTGCTTGGTCTGTCATCCAGTACAACCTTCAGTTCCTTTTCGGACTGTACCTAAATCTGAAATGTTTTCCATTCAGATACAAAGCTGGATCAAGGAATGGAATATTTCTATACCATACAACATTTGTGGCCTGACTGTTGCTTGTGTTTCCCATGTCAACTTATGGTATACTACCATAGGTTCAAGGAGACCCATTGGGATTTCAGTGTTGTAAAAGGTACACATATTTCATGGGTGGGACTGATTACAGCAAAACAGCTGAGGATATCACTGTTCCAATTGAAAATTACTAGAGAAATATCTGAAAGGTTAATTTTGCTAAGCCTATTCTTTTCAATATCACCATCCCTGAGCTTTTGCCAATGACACCAATAGGACAGAGGCAGACCACAAACAAACCACATGAAAACAACAGACAGACAAGCCTGGTAACTTACCCCTCCTGACAATTTAATCACCCTGACTTTGGTGCCGACATGGGGCCCATCTCCACTACCACTGTTTGCCCGTTGCATGACAGTTCTTTTCACCCCAGGCTTCAGTTCCTGAGGTTGGCCTTGTACCGATGCCACCCGAGCAATTTGAGAGGGGTTCATGTGCACTCCACCAGACTTTGTTTGCACCCCTTTATATGGGGGCAGGAGCTCATTTTCAGGCATTGTCCTAGTCTGTCTCAGCTGCTTCACAGTTTTTATTTGCTGTCCTTGAAACTGTGCATTATCTCCAGCTTGCAGAATATTGGTGGGCTTAGGCTGGACAGCAGGTGAATTGGGAACTACTGGGTCTTGTTTTTTAACCATCAGCCTGTATTTCACATTTTGGCGGGGTGGTGCACCAGGAAGGGGAAGCAGTGGGTTTCCATTGGTGGGTGACTGTGATGTGGTCTCCTCCTCCTGCTGTTGTGTCAGAGAACACTGCTGCTGCTGGGCCAGCCTTTCAAGCAACTCTCTTTTTCGAGCCCCAGCCTGAAGTTGCCGCCTGAGCTCCTTTTGTTTAAGGATCTCTTCCCTGAGACGTTTCTGCTCCTCTATCTTCAAGCGGTAGAGTCTGGTTTCTTCATCTTCATCGGGAAACTGCAGAATAGCAAAAGGAACAAGTTACAGGAATAGTACCCAGATTTGTCAAAACTCCTATTACTTCTTAAGTGGAGAGACTATAATGGCAGGCTCTCTCCAAGGAGCCTTTTAAATTAACTGAGCAATGATGCCCCTGCTTTTAATGATACAGCTACCAACAAAAAATTATTAGCTGTTAATTAGCTGAGCTGGGAAGACTCAAAGAATACATGTCTCTACTTTGGATTTTAGAAAAATAGAAAATCAAAATGCTGAAACTGAGGCTGTCTAAAATGGAGCTCATTCAAAAGTTGCTGAAACCAATTAAACTATTAATATAATTGAAGATCTCAAAATATTGTTTAAAATGGAAACAGTAACAATACAGAGGCAGCCCAGTGTCACACAGGTTTTATCTTGCTCTTTTCTGACAAACTAACAAAAGGTAGGGTAGTAAATGACCTGAAAGGCCCTGATTAGAACTATTGATTTTTCTTACAGAATTTTCAGCCTGATCTGAAACTCATTTGTCACACAATAATTGGTTATAATGAACAGCACAAGTCAATCTCTCTGACCTTGAACTCATGCACTCTCTTCAGAATTAAAATGTTGCCAAATGCTGTGTTGGAATATTAATAGTATATCAGGAATGGCTTTAATATTCCAGCCTTCAGCTTTTCTGAAAAGTAGTATGCCCTTTGTGTGTCAAATAACCTTTCCAGAGGGCCTAAAACTCTGGCAGAAAAATGCCTCCTTATAAGTAAACTAAGGGAAATCAAGAACATAAAAAACATGCTTCCAAGGGTTCCTTCTGTGCTAGTAACCTTCAACAGGATACACATTTTAATAGGTAATACAAAAGATATCCATTATACAGTTTTGATTTCTTCTGCAAGCAACCAGTTCCATGAAGATGAATTCCACCACTGCTTTACTAAATGTATCTAAAAGGAACAATTTTGTAAAGATTTTTCTAAAGAATGATTGGTCATGTTCTTCCTCTACTAAACATAATCCATAAGCGATAAAATGAAAGGCACTATAGCAGGATTGGGAAACATGCACGGATCCAGATACTACTGGTTTGCAACTCCTACCACCTATTGCCAATGGCAGGAGATTTACCCCAGTTCTCACAATCCACCTTCATACAGTGGCCTTTTCCAACCTGGTGCAACTTCCAGCTGTACTGGACTAAAACTCCAGTACCATCCTCAGACAGCATAGACATGCTGGCTGGGGATGATGGGAGCTGCAGCCCAGCATATCTGGTGGACATGCCTGGAGAAAAGAAGGTTGAGAGGTGATATGATAGCCCTGTTTAAATATTTGAAGGGATGTCATATTGAGGAGGGAGTAAGCTTGTTTTCTGCTGCTCCAGATAGTAGGACCCGGAACAATGGATGCAAGCTACAGGAAAGGAGATTCCACCTCAACATTAGGAGGAACTTTCTGACAGTAAGGGCTATTCGACAGTGGAATACACTCCCTCGGAATGTAGTGGAGTCTCCCTCCTTGGAAGTCTTTAAACAGAGGCTGGATGGCCATCTGTCGGGGATGCTTTGATTGAGATTTCCTGCATGGCAGAATGGGGTTGACTGGATGGCCCTTCTGGTCTCTTCCAACTCTATAATTCTATGAGGGTGGAGAATACTGGGGTAGAATCATCACTTCCATCCCTAAAGTTCTTGCATGGAAATCTTCTATATATTGTATTTGTGCTTGTTTAATCCAGAAGACCAATTTTTATCAATTTTTTAATTGTATGTACAGTGCTGTGTAAATTTACAGTGCTATATAAATAAAGTTTAATAATAACAATAAAGACTGGTAGTCGCGGATTGCCATCAATTGCATAAAGGTGCAACTAGGTATATGAATTTGATTTTGGATTTGAAATTGAACTTAAACATAAATTTAGGTTTTAGATTTGTACTTGTTTTTAAGTATGGATTGGAAATTGTTTGACATAAGGTTTGCTTTAAAATTGGTAATTAAGTGAGATATAAGTGTTTCAACTTGAAATGTTTTAATGTAGTAATGGCTCAAGGAAAATGTGTTTGGGTTGTTTGTTTGGGTTTTTTTTTTTTTTTGCCTTTTTGTATATTTGTGTTTTTTAATGATATAGTTTTATTGGATACTTTGATTATGAACAACATATTTCTAAATAGCTGTTTTAATGTAACAACTATAGTATTTTACAGAAGGGGGGGGGGATTTAAAAAAAAATCCCTATTCCCCAATCCCTCCCATAAAGTACCCCAGGAAGAAATATCAATTCTCTGTGATAGAAACTGATTCTGGTCCCAACTTTGTTTCAGAACCTGTAGTGTGAAGTTCCTTTTTAATTTCCTACCATATATGGCTATTTATCGTGTCCCTCTTCCCTTCCTTTCCTTTGTTCTTCCACTTATTTTCTCTTTCTCCTGTACTTTCTTTCACTATGCACCATTCTCCTTTCCATAAGCCAAGGGCTAATAACTTCCAGAGATCCAGGGCCATTTCTAAGCCCTGCTACACCTATTATTGTTGTTGTTGTTGTTTCCAAACATCATGACTCTAAGGCCTGTTACAGACAGGCCAAAATAAAGCTGCTTCGAGTCACTTTGGAGGTATGGTATTTCAATGATGCATGAGTCCTAAGAGTCCAAAA
>NC_056527.1:11713029-11769827 GCF_019175285.1 Sceloporus undulatus | reverse complement strand
TTGACATTATAACAAGCTGTTATGTACAATGGAAGACAATACTTTGACTTGCCTCTAAGGGATGCATGTATGCCTGCTTACTCAAGCTGGATTTTCTATTTTAATGTAAAGCTAAACTTCTTTTCCCTACGAAGGTGGGTTATTCACACCTTGTTAAAATAGATCATTTACATCTATTTATAAGGTGGTAGATCCTAATAGTGTGTTTCCCCCCTCTGAACTTATTTAAAAAGCCTTTCTCCAGCCATTGGTGGCAATCTCAGGTCCAAAATGCAAGAACAGTCTAAAACAGTGGTTCTCAACCTTCTTAATGCCACAACCCTTTAATACAGTTCCTCATGTTGTGGTGACCCCCAACCATAAAATTATTTTTGACTCAGTTCCTAAGACCATTGGAAATATATGTTTTCTGATGGTCTTGGGTGACCCCTGTGAAAGGGTCGTTCGACCCCCAAAGGGGGTCGCCACCCACAGGTTGAGAACTACTGGTCTAAAAACAGCCAACAGAGCCTTTTAGGGAGAATGCTTTATCATGTTAGTGTCACCAAGTATATTTACTTCACTCATTCTGGCAAGTAATGAAGACCTTCCTTTATTTCAAAAGGCACTGAACTTACCCACAATGTAATGTGGATTCATTATTTTAACTCTGTGACTGGCCAAAAACATTTTACAATTTTTGAATTTAATTATTGTTTCTCACTTTTGGAATTTGCTTGAAGCCCAATTATAAGCCCTTAATTAGTGTAGCTAAAAATAATGATAACATTTGCAGCAGATTAATAATCAACATGAGGCTATTCCTGTTCCTCCTTCTAGTAAAATGTACACTTGTTATATATATGCTTGAGATGTATGCTAAACTGATGCTGATAAAGGTGTTTTTCTCCCCTTTAATTTGCTTAGTTATGCCTGCCAACTGCGTGCAAAGTTCCGTGTATGATATAATATATGCAGGTTTTTTAAAAAGCGAGTTGTGGAGCTCTCCTACCTCTGGTTCAGATTTGGCTTCCACTTTAGGCTGTGCCCCAGGAGTAACAGTTTTAGGTTTTGCCTCAGTTCTTCCCTGTTCATTCCTCATGCCTGCAGGAGGCCTTACAGCAGGGGTGGTGCTGGCAATGGGTTTCACTTGAACAGCAGGTGTTGAGGTTCGATGATTGCTTGCAGCTTCTATTGTATGCAAAGGTGCTATTGGCAATTCACGCAAATTACTGTTCCTTTGAGCGGGCGACTGGAGTTGTTGATTTGGACGCTTCACAATGTTTTGTGTTGGTGTATTCTGAAAGATTTTTTAAAAAAAATAAATTAATAAATTACTAGTATGCAGTCTAGTTTAAAATAAAAATCTATAATAAAGATTTTGCTCTAGCACCGTAAATAATATGATATGAAGATTCCAAAACAGATTTTACAGCCATTTTATTAGCATACACAGATGTACTTCCCCTTTGTTGTGCTCCTGGAATAACTACTGGTCTTGGTAAACAAACAGGATGGTGCTTTTCCAAAAGATGACTAGGAGGAGGAGCAGTAATATGAACCAATTGGACAACATGAGAAACTTGGCTTTCTACCAGCAATACATTCCTTTTACTGAATTGAATGGAGGTATGAACTTATTCACCTGCAGAGGGCCCACAAGAAGCAAAGCTGAACCAAAGAGGCCAGGAGGTGAGAAAACTATCTGTTGGCCCAACTATCAGTTGGCCCTCCATTTGCGCGGGGGAGCCCTTCCGGACCCCACTCCCTGCAAAAACTGAGGCTCAAGTGTATTCAAGCCAGATATGCACACCATTAAAATTAATCGAGGTCACCCCTCCGCACATAACTGAGGTAGCGGATCTGAGATCCGTGAGTTAGGAGGAGCAACTCTGAGAGAGAATGTGTGTGTGTGTATCTCCATCTGTCTTGTTTTGACTGTGAACCTTAAGGCAGGGCTCCTTCTGAATTCTCTAATCATCACCACTGCTATTGCTAAGGCAGTTTCAATCAGTAGTGCAAGGCAGAACTGCAAGGTATTGTTTGACTAACTGCTGATGAGCTGAGCCCAGGTGAGCTCTCATTCAATCTTCTAAATGAGGAAAAAGAAAATACCGTCACTGCAAAAGATGTCCATGAAAATGAATTTTCCTCACCTTTCCAAGGAAGGCCTTAGCAGAGTCTTTTACAATAGGTAAAAGAAGCCAGCATGGTGTAGTGGTTTGATTGTTGGACTACAACTGGAGACCACGGTTCAATGCCTGGTCAGTCATGGAAATTTGTTGGGTGACTTTGGGCTCTCGACTTTAGGCAAAGGCAAACCCCCTCTGAACCTATCTTTCAATGAAAGTCAGAATTGTCTTAGGACTGCCATAGGTTAGAAACAACTTGAGGGCACACAACAACAAAAAGGAGCAAGGCTTGCCCCCTACAAAAGCAGAGGAAAGAGGAGAGTTTCAAAATCAGAGTCATTTTCTCTTTGTTTCAGAGAAGTCTACCTATCTGTGTACAACAGTGCATTGACTGCTGAGGGTTGCTGGATTTTTTATGAAGTACTTTTATCTTCTCTGCTGAGCTATATTATACAGAATACAGTATATCTGAGCAATGTCTCTGATAGTCACTGGGAGAGGACTGAGATTTCTCTTCTACCACTGCATCTTTGCAGTGACATTCAGTGGAACTGTTGGTTTGGGGCATTCGGACTTCAGGCCCAATGGTTTTAACACTATCTTAGCTGGCATTTTTGGTCTTATGTACTAGACTGGAATGGCCAACGTCAATTGATAAGGGAGTTAAATTTTCCTTCTCCTGGAAGGAGACTGTAAACAAAATAAAATGCAACTTTCTTTGAAAACATGACACATGCTCTCTGCACATCTTGTTTCCCAACAAAATTATATGCTGTTTTGCTGGTAGTGAAGCTGCAAAAAATAAAGTCCATCTATTGCCTACCCCATGCTAATTATTTGGTTGGGTGAAGAAATCACTCATCCATCATGAACTGGATTCTACATTTCAGGTACTGTACTTCAGTCTACTACTGAGTTGGATATTACTGGGTGGTTTTCATTTTCTGAGACCCAAGGATGTAGATAAGGTGCTTGGTCAATTTTGACAAATCACTTCTTTGCTTGCCCCTTGAGTTTCATGGTAAATTATAACTAGCAAGAAGGGGTGACTGGTTGGTTCCTGTGTGGTAGCCATCTTGTTTCAGACACTCTTGATCCAAGTACAGTACATCAGGAGTTATACTTGATTTTCACACTGAAAACTCTCTGTATGGTGCGAACCATGCCAGAGAGGGAGATGAGTAGAGTGTGACTCTGTTCATTCTTCTGGACCACTCAGTGCTCTTGAATACCATTCATCACAGTATCATTTTGGCAAGATTATTTTAATTGAGATTATGAGGTCACCCAGAGAAGTACTATCAGTATGCAGTTCTATCTCTTTACTTTGGATCCATGTGAAGTGGTGCAAGTGAATCATCACTGCATGGTTATGGTAACAGCACCAGTGGTACATGTGTGATGGAAGGAGGAAATAAAACAAGCAAGGTATGGGATAGTGTCCCCTGAGGCTTTTCCTTGCAATTTAAGGCAACTAAAACTTCCAGAAATTTGAGGTTATAACATCATAAATACCCAAGTAAGGAGAGAAAGATTACACAAATGATAAATCACCACCCGTTTTATGCTATGAATTTACAGGGACATTTGTCTTCTGCTGAAACATACCCATTTCTGCAACTATTTAAGTGACACTTACATGCCTGGCCTTTACAAGACCTTGCCGTTGCTGACACTGAATCCGATTGCCTGACTGTTGCTGTGTAGTTTGCATGTGGGGTCTGAACTGGGATGGGGCAACTGGAATCAGAGGCTGAGGAGGTACAACAAGGAGGTGGTGCTGCTGCTGGTGTGACTGATGCTGCTGGTGATGTTGCTGCGGTGGTGGCTGGGGATGCTGCTGATGCTGGGGATGCTGAGGTGGTGGCTGTTGGTGTTGCTGATGCTGTTGGTGCTGTTGCGGTAGCTGCGGATGCTGCTGGTGCTGGTGCTGCTGCAGAGGTGGGTGCAATGGACCCTAAATTTAAAAAGAAAACATGTGTGTTGCAAACTCAGAAAAGGTCTGCTCCCAAATACTCAAATGTTGGAACCAGCATTCTGCCTACTCCAATTACTAGAAGCAGAAAAGAAATACTATGCAAATCTAATCTTATTCCTCTTTTTAAATGAGGGAACTAAACATTATGTATAGTGGTTTAACTGAAATATTTACTCCTTTTTAACAAAACGCTTAAAAAAAAGACTACAGTGCCTGTGACTTATTTATCAACATGTTCATATGAAAGACAATTGCATCAGTAGAGGGTGCTCTAACCTTTCCAGTGACTCAATATAACTGTTTTCTAGCTGCATGCTTAACCTATTCACTGTACAAGAACTTGTTTTTAAACAATAGATTATTTTCATATTTCTTCTGGAGTAAATCAATTTAAGGAACCATGGAATATTGAACAAAATGTCGCATTACAAACTTTTCTAATCTCATTAGCTGTGAACAGCCTCGCAAAAATCAAAGCAGTTTAATATCTTCAATATGAAGGAATATGCTGATATAAAGTTGCCAGTAACCCTTGTAATTCAATTAGCACTGAGCATGGGGGGGAAACATGTTTTTCATGCTTGGCACAGCAATAAAGGCATACTTAAATTTCATCTATATTTGTAACATCAAACTAAACTTTAAATATTCCAATTCGGTGTACAGGAGAGCTTCTCGGAGGTTTTCACGTTATTTTGCTTAGGCAAAAAAACAAAACAAACAAAAAAACAAAAAACCCTGGTTTCAGACTCTTTTAAGTATGGCCAGGGCTGAAATTAATTATCTGCTCAAATTCACTATCCTTAGGCACAGAGCAAGAAATACTGATTGGGGAGGAAGTGGCATGCTCCCCCACAAATATTTCTTCCACATTTTGTGGTCCAATAGAGCTCAATAGGTAAAAGAGTACCCCTCCTATCAAAATGAAACACAACCAACCCTACCTCCCCCCCCCCCAAAAAAAATCCCTTTTCATTCCTAAGGACGCAACTCTATAGTAACTTGAGGATAGCAGGCCACTATTTTGTCCTCCTACACAAATCAAGATGCTCATAAAATGATAAGAAGGGGTTCTAGAGATTAACATCTCCCTTTATTTGCACAGTTTGCCCATTCTTTGAATATCCAGGCTAACACAGCTACAAAATTTCAAACTGCAGATACCTGCATACTGGGCTGTGTGAGAGCTGTCAAGAATGGCTGCCCTGGAACTTGCACAAATGACTGCCGAGGAGGAAGGAAAGGTCGGGTATTTGCTGCTCCAGGCTGATTGAAGTGAAGGACTCCTACTGGGCCCTGTGGTTGAAGGTTAGGCCTCACCATCCTCTCCCTGGGAAACATGGGCTGTTGTCCCTGCTGACTAAAAGCTGGTCCAGGTTGAGTGAAACTAAGTGGATTTTGGCCAGGAACAGGATGGGTGCTGTTGAGGAGTGGAGGTGGTGGTGGTGGACTCCGTTGCTCAAACAAGTGATGGCTGGGAAATCTTGGCTCTGGCAAAAAACAAGCACAGTGAAGAAATCAGTCATAAGAAAACTTTCCAGCCTTCACACCATCCTTGGTGTAAATAAAAAGTCACATATCAAGGTGTCTATCAGTTCCGAATATTTGTCTACCTAGCCTAGTTTTTATCCACTTTGACTGGAAGTGGACTCACAGCCATTCTAACTGGGGTTTTCTGAGTGCAGATTAAGGAAAAGTTTCCATCTCTGTCATCTGCTATCTGATCTCTTCCTAAAACATTTGATATCTGAAGCATCTTCCCTGCGGTACCTACTTGGACCCTTACTTCACAAACCATTATACACTGCATGGCATGCTTGAAACTTCACGTGTTATTACTACATCATCCCATGAGTTGATACCTATGGTGGAGATCACTGGGACTAGAATGGACTGCTACTTCATGGATTAGTCTAATTCCATGCTTCAAAGCAATGCCACTGCCTACGTCCACTTTTTCCACCAGGCAATCTACACAATTTAAAGAATCCTGAGCTAACAACACCTCCCAAAAGAGAAACAGTTTTGTGTGATTTAGAAGACAGTTTCAATTAGAGGGTTCACTACTATTACTACTATTACCACCACCATTAGCAACAACCAGCATAACTTGGAAGCCATCCTCAACATCTAGTACCAGATCTAGCTTCTTAGAATCCATAAACATGGAGTGGAAATTGCCTGATTTATCATGGGAAACTCAAGTGTACCTATGAAAGCTTCCATTGTTTTCACACATTAGGTTTTTATACTGCTTCTATAACAATTTCTGTTATGATAATGTACTAGCCAATAAAAAATGTCTAATTAACAAATTGTAAGCTGCTCTGATAGCCTTGGCTGAAGAGTGGGGTATAAATAAATAAATAAATAAATAATTATAATTATAATAATTATAAAAAAATACTAAAAATGTACAGAAGAGGACTAAAACCAAACCCAGGCTTTCTCAATAATTTGCACCAAATCACTCAGTGTTGATCTCCAAACAGTGAAGGCTTCACCAACTTTTGGACTGGCCTAGAAGTAGCGATGAGGAAATTGCTGGGTCAGTGGTTAAAGCCAATAAATGTCCTCCCCCAAACTGACAAAGATGCTTCCTTCTGGCTCAAAGAGGATGTTACCTCCCATGAAGAAAGGGTCTCTGTCCTGAGGAGGTGGAGGTGGCAGAGGTGGTGGCGGCCCTCTCCACTGGTCCTGCAGGGAGAGTCTTGGGGCTTGATTGAAGTTAGTAGGAACAGGGCCAGGAGGGTTCTGCTGAAAATCTGGAGGGGCCTGAACAATACCAAAGGGAGAGGTGGATAAGACTAATAAGGCAAAATCAATCTTGAAGCATTTCTTCCACAGCCCATTCAGAAAACGCATTTAAAAAGTGAGAGAGATCAAAGTATCTTCTTACAGTCGGTATTATAGGCACACCTACTGAGTCATATCTTCTGCTGTGGCATCAAACACTGAACCTAAGAATGGTATCTTTACAATGAATTCAAAATGTTTTAATAATCACAGAAGCACCACAGGAATGCCATCTCTTTTTGAGCTTACTGAAATCCATGCAATTATTGACCTTCTATCCCATTAATCCAAAAGTCTGAATGTCTACTTTAGAAAATGCTCCTGACATTTATCTCTTTAAACCATGCTATTCTTTGCTATCTATTTAGTATAACCTAAGCAACCAAAATGAAGCTACTTTAATTTTCTGGATGTCATAAATTGATTTTTCCTTCCATTCTGAAGTAAAGAAATCATATTTCAAGATTAATGGGGGACCAACATTAACAAAGCACACAACCCTAAATACTTAAGCATCTGAAACACTCCATACAAAACGATATGAAAAATTAACATAGATTTGCCACCCTTGGTTTTAAGTAAATGCTTTACAGAGTGATACAATATTCAGCTGTTTCACAATCAGCAACGAAAAAAGCCATTTGAAATATAAGCTCAGTAATTGATTTTTTTTAAAGAAAATTCTATGGCATGACATGCTGTATCATCTGTTAAAGACAGCGTGTACTTATAATGCAAATACTCACCAGCTATAAATTAATAGGAAGTGATTATACTATGTTATTATACTCTTTTTCTAGGAACAGAACCACTAAGATACACATATTTCATATTGTTGATTCCCCGAGTTCCAATAAAGCTACTCTTGAACCAGATTTTACAGGTCACACTTTTCTAGCAGTTGTGGGTTCACAAGAACAGTTTTACCTGTTTAATTCTTAATTTTGAGTAGAACACAGTTTTCCAGCTAGGTTTTCACATTTGTTGAAGCAGGTTTATCATAATACCACGAACTTAGGTTTTCAAGTTGTCCAGTTTTACTTGTCCTGCAGTCTCTTTTGTCTTTGTAACATCTAGTGTGTAAATTTATTACTGATTGATAAGTGTGCATATCAATTGCAGATAACACTCAATTGAGATGAAATGTAACCAAAGGTTTGAAATATTTGTGTGTGTGTGTGTGTGTGTGTGTGTGTACCTGAGATACTTCACACTAGATGCATTCCTAAACCATTACAGGATGAAGGTGCCTGTGGTATATTATAATGTTGTTCATCATATTTTTAAAAAATGAATTATATGTAATGTAAAAAAAAACATAGATGGCAAAAATTATTCCCAATGAAATGAATGGGCAAGTCAAACTAAGAAATGTTTATGCTAACTGGGCTATATTCTATCCATGGCAATCTTTTTAAAATGGCTATGAACACTAACCTACGCTTTGCTTGTATTGCCTGCATTTTTGCAGTTATATCACATTTTGCAGTTATATCACAAGGGTGTTTCAGAGGGTGAAAGTGAGATGTGTCATAGTTTCATATCTGTGCAGAACTTTGCAATAAACCCTCTGATCCAGTATCTCAACTTAAACCAAAGAAATTCATGGTTTTGGGGCAGAAAACATGCAATTATGAGCTTTGCCAAGTTTATGAGTTTCATGCCATCTCCTCAGTTTGATCACTCTGGAGAACCACTGGTACAGGTTACACCAGCCCACAGGCCTCGCTTCCTCAGAAAACTTCAAAATTTTCTACTGGCACAACTCTGACAAAAAGAAAGGTAAAGTGTGGCTCTCCGGAACTGTGACAGCTCTGACCAGGATAGCTAATAAGTAAGAAAGCAAATAAATAAATAAAAAATGTTGACGATGATGATGGAGGAGGGGGGGCATCATCATGATGCTAGAAGCTGCAGTTCAGCAGCATCTGGAGGGCCACCCTTAGCCTATTCATGCTTGACAACTTAAAGGTGTATCCTTTATGATACCCGATATGCTACATTAAAAATATTTCTATAATACATGAGAGTATAGTAAAGTCTTTGTAGAGAATCTCACAGCAACCCTGTGAAGTAGATTACTATTATCCTCACACGACAGGCACAGCAAGCTGAGGTAAGACATGGCAACTTGCCTAAGGCTACGCAATGAATTTATAGCAGACGTAAAGATGAATGGCACAGGACTGATACCTACCATCTCAGAGCTCAGAATTCCTTGGCCACAGACTCTCTTAAGTCTGTATATAACAGCTGTTACATTCAAACCTTGAAGGTGAAGAATCAGTACTGTCACATTTAAACAGAAATCTCCACTGAGTAGATGAAGCTTTGAGTTGATGAACTCTCTGTCTCTCTCTCTCTCTACACACACACACACATAAAAGAAAAGTTTTTTTGGGGGGAAGCACACTGCTTTTAGTTAATACAGTGCACCCGCGTTATATGTGACTTTGAACTTATGTGCTCAAGCTGTGCTGGAGTGCACGGGGCGTGTGGGACACCGCTTCCCGTTCAGATGAATGGGCCGTGCGCCTGCAGCGCGTGCACACCGCTGCACCACGGCACGCATGAGCCCCATTCAAGTGAATGGGGCTCAAGCATAGGCCGAATTTGCCTTACATGGGGGGGGGGGGGTGTCTGGAACGAATTCCCGCGTAAGGCGAGGGTCCACAATACAAAGGTCCCAGCAAACACCACCCTTGAAGAGGGAATCCCTTCAAGATGAAAGCAGGGGGAATAATTAAGACTATGTTAGTTCCTCAGAGTGTTCATATATTCTTGTAGTTTCAAAAATTCAAATGCTCTGGCCCAATTAACCAAGAGAAACGTTTTAGACAATTCAAAAGTTTTTTTAACTGAACTGGTCTATCAACCAAATATTGCATGACATTTATAAAGGCCATCATTTGCCTATTCAGAGTTGCAAGTAAAGGCTAGTTCAGCAATTCCTCTTTGTATATCTTCCATTTTGCACCATACCAAAAATGAGAGTTATCAATTCTATAAAACCTCAAAGCTAACTTCCATCTACAATTTGTTATAAGCATCTGAATAACTCATTGAACATGGCTTCTACACACAGAGGTGATCCAACTTTCTAAAAGAACATGAGATAAGGTTACCTTAATCCTGCCAAAGACTTACACTGTTTTGCTTTTCTTTTTATCCTTTCAAATATCCTCCCTAGTTAAGAAATTAACATTCTCTCTCATACAATTCTTACACAAATTGTACTTTTACTTTTCGGCATCTCTTGTTAATTACATGATGTTATCTGTAATAATCTATTCATGAACCACAGATAACTCTGACTACCAATAAAAGAGAAAATTTAGCATAAATTGCTTAGTGCAATGTTAATCTTATGAAGCAAGGCATAAAGAGGATCTAACAGCTATTATATGACTTATCAGCTTTCCTAAAGGGTCACTCTATTTTTTTTCCAAACAGGCTAATTAAATACCTTAACAATGTCACTGAAAGTTCATGAATCTTTCAATAAATTACACTATAACATGTTTTCATTTATTAATCTCACTTAAAATGCAAAGAGGATAGGAGAATGCCACTGACACCAAGGCAGGGATACTCTGTTAATTCTTATTTTAAATGGTATGAATGCAAAGAATTGGTGACTATGTAACCTATGACATCATTAAAACAGCAGTCATCTCTCACAAAATATTAATCCTCTTACTTTGTTAGCTACTGGACTTTACTTCCTCTTGGGTACAAAGGCCTGCAGTGAGTTGAATTCAACAAAGGTCAAGAACCACAGTGAAGTGAAGTGGTTCAATACAGACACAATCATGATCTCATGATCTCATGATCTCAAAAGGTTTGTTCTGATATCAATCCACAGTGGCTGTGGAATTAATTTCCTGGCAGTGTCCTTTGTCCAACCAAGCTCTGCGCCAATAAGATAACAGTATAAGAGAAAAAAGGAGGGAGGAATAAAAAGGAATCTGGTATCTGATTCTTACAGTCAAGTGTGAAATACCTGATTCAACATAAGGTGTTTGGTCTGTATACTGAAAGCAAAACTTTCAAGCTACTCAATGGAAAAAATTTTCAATGTTTCCAGAGTCAAGGTAATCAGCTGCAAAGCCTTCAATTGATTAGCTCCTAATCTAAAAGGGTTTAAGGCAGTGGTTCCCAAACTTTGGTCCTGCAGGTGATTTGGACCTCAACTCCCAGAAGCCCCAGCTAGCTAGCCAACTGTCAGGAATTCTTGAGGACCAAAGTATGGGAATCACTGGTCTAAAACAACCCATGACTGAGCACGGATTTAAACCCTCATTCCCCAGTGTCCTAGTCCAACACTCAAAACACTATACCATGCTGGCTCTCTAGTCGGTATATTCCCCTCCCTTAAAACTTTATAGATCATTATGTAATAATAACAATAATGATGATGATGATGATGATGATGATACATAATAATCCTATTATTATGTATTTATCTTTCTATTATAACCATAGTCACACCTAACCCAGTATTCCCTTTATTGCCAACTCATACATGCCTGAGCATACCTCTCCTTAAAACCCTAACAAACATGGGACAGTGCTCTCTCATTCCTTCATGTGGAAAGAAAGGAGTCCCTACAAAAGCTATCAGGGACTCCTTATCATCCAATCATTCTGTTGGATGATATTTAGATGAACTGTCTGAGGCAGTTACTCCTATCACAAAACCTCTACTCTCTATAGGAACCTTGAGGAGTAAAGTACAAAAGTGATACCACGTTTGATTCAATGTTCCCAAGAATCAGAATTTCCTTAACAGAGTGCTTAACTATTTATTATGATGTCTTGGGATTCATGCATTTTAAAAATAGGAAGCTCATGGTTTCAGCTCAATTTGATCATTTGTGAAATGAATGCAGCAGAGAAAGCACAACAAGGAACAGGGCTGCTTCATTTTAGAAATCTTTCTCCTCTCTCTCCTGTTTAATATCTGTTATCATCATGTTTAGCTTCTGCTGCTCCTCCTGCAGATGGGAATTCACTGATATGATTAAATTTGATGGTATGATAATGTATGGTAATAGTGATTAATCAGAACCCTACTAGCAAATGGAGGATGTTTGTTATTATGTCACCTGCATTTTAAATTGCATTTCCCCTCTGCCAACCTCATAATGTTTGACAGTATATGGGGTGAGGTGGAAACCCTGTGCTTTATTTACTTGCAATCACTTATAGATCTGAAAAGAGAAAACATTAATCACTCCGCTGCTATTGTAAATGCTGTAATTCTAGAACTAGGTAGACAAGTTGCAAAAACAGCAAGTCCTCATAAGGCAATATTGCCGACAAGAGGCTAAAGAAGCTCAGTTGCACATCTGCAGGGGCAGTAATAGGAGAGAAATGTAATTTGATTCAGCAGTCTCATTCAGACATGATTTGCATGAAATGCTGTATAAAGCTCTATCCAAGAAATGTCAATCATGACCACCTGATACCTTGTATCATGATAAAAAGAAAGCAAAATGCTTTCCAGAGTACATGGGGTTTGCCACCACCCTTGCATAAACATTGAAAATTTCATTTACTGTTGCTGTTCTAACAGCACTGCCATAACAAAAGCAGAATCACCTGATAGTAGTATTAAAGAAAAGGGGGGGGAGTTGCAGGTTATCATTCATATTAGATGTCTGACATCTGCACAAATAGTATTACAGTGGTGTAAAAAACTAACATGTACCACATATGCAGAAGGGCAGACAAAGGGCACTTTTAAAACTTATTCTCACTGCCTGCAAGGACCTAGTCACATATTATGTTTTTAAGTCTATGTCTAAAAGCATAAAGCATGAATACTGCAAATAGGAATCTTGTACATATACTGGAACCCAAGATTAACTGTAAGGTGTCAACAGAGCAAAGAATAGGTATGGCCTGCCCTGCATATTGTTCTGTGAGAACTTAAGATGCAGCTGCTGCTCTGGTTTACTTCTCTCCCAAGAAATTAAAGGGAACTGCATGAACAAGGCTAAAACAAATAATGGATTCTATGTTGGCTTGTTGGGAGAGAAACAAATCGGAAAAGCTGCTACACCTTGGGTCAAATGAAATAATAAACCACGGATCAAGCCCAAGAAATCAACCAGTCTGCACTACCATGGTGCTCATCCCCAACAGGCCAGGGTTCTGAGGCTAGTGTTTTGAAAATAGCCTCTAGACATTTGAAAAAGCACATTTGTCTATTTGTTAACTGTAAGAATAAAGTTGTTTCCAAAGTTTGGCTACTTGACACAATAATGTATTCCGATCAACAGTTTCTAAGCCTGAGGCTTGCACATTTCCTCCTGCCCACCTGGATGTGGGAAGAGAAGAACAAAGGTTTAGAAGAAAAGATACTGTTCTGCATCAGATACAAATTCAGGGTACAATTGTTTTAACAAGAGTGTTTACCAAACTAGGTTATCTAACTATGGGGCTGGACAGACCGCCTGCAGCCGCCCAGTCTCCCCCTGGAGCGAGCCCACAGCAACCAAACCGTGTGGGCTCCCTCCGCTCAGAAAAGAAACTGGAAAAAGCGGATTCTTTTCGGCATGCGGGGAGGAGGTAATCAGTGCGCCACTGGCATACTGTGACGTGTTCACAATGCAAGTGTGGCGCTTGGAGGTGTAAATGGGCACTGCGCTTACATCCTGCACGCACATCACGTATGGACATCCATACATATTAGCAATAGCAAATACATTTCTATACTGCTTATCAGTGCACTTAAGCACTCCCTAAACGGTTTACAAAGTGTAAGCTAATTGCCCCCAACAATCTGGGTACTCATTTTAGCAACCTCGGGAGGATGCAAGCCTGAGTTGAGCTTGAGCCCTTTTTGCTTGTATTGAACTCGCAACCTTGATTTGTGAGTGAGTGGCTGCATTACAGGTATTTAACCACTGCACCACCATATTATGTATAAGGGTTGCAGAGTGTGCAGTTGCCGCACGCTCTGCAAACGTAATTTTTGCACCGACACAGCGCTTGTGGCCCGTCTGTACCGGGCCAAAGATTCAAGGAGAAGCTAACCATGTGAGTCTGAGGGCTTCCTAGAGTTCATTTTTAATTTATTTAAGCTGCTCTCTGTTAGGAATATATCCACTGATGACTGACTAAATGAAACAAACAAACAAAAAACTTGCACAGACAGCAAGTAAAAAGGTCTGCGATGTGTCTACACTAATGCACAGAGAATGGGAAATAAGCAAGATGAACTCGAACTTCTTGTACAACAAAGCAAATATGATATAATAGGCATCATTCAAACCTGGTGGGATGAGTCTCAGAACTGGAATGTAGAAATAGAGGGCTATAACCTTTTTAAGAGAAATAGGCCAAACAGGAAAGGAGGAAGAATAGCACTGTATGTCAGAGATATTTACACCAGTGAAGAGATCCAGGACATCAATACTGGAAGCCAGGTGGAGAGCATCTGGATAAAAATTAAAGGGGAGGGAAACAACAAGGATGTTATGGTGGGAGTCTACTACAGACCCCCAAGTCAGATGGAGGAATTGGATGATGCCTTTCTAGAACAGATGACCACACACTCAGAAAGGAGAAATGTAATAGCGATGGGTGACTTCAACTATCCTGATATTTGCTGGAATTCAAACTCAGCCAAATCCTCAAGGTCTAGCAAATTCCTCACTTGCCTTGAAGACAATTTCATTTTCCAAAAGGTGGAAGAGGCAACAAGGGGGTCAGCTATTTTAGATCTGATTCTAACCAACAGGGATGACTTGGTTAATGGGGTGCAAGTGGTGGAAATGACCATGTTCTCCTGGAGTTTGTTATACAGTGGAAAGGAAAAGCCAGGCATAGTCAGACATGCATTCTAGACTTTAGGAGAGCTGATTTCAGTAAACGTAGAGAAATACTGGGGGTGATCCCATGGTCAGGAATACTAAAAGAGAAGAGAGTTCAGGATGGATGGGAGTGTCTCAAAAGGGAGATACTGAAGGCACAATTTCAAACAGTTCCAGTGAGAAAGAAAAATGGGAGGCGTCTCAAGAAACCAGGATGGATGACTAAGGAACTTTTAACTGAGCTAACTTTTAAATGGAACATGTATAAGAAATGGAAAAATGGGGAAATCATCAATGGGGAATTCAAACAAATAGCTAGCCTGTGTAGGGGTAAAGTCAGAAAAGCTAAAGTGCAGAATGAACTCAGGCTTGCTAGAGAGGTTAAGAACAATAAAAAGGGCTTTTCTGGATATGTCTGCAGCAAAAAGAAGAAGAAGGAAATGGTAGGGCCACTGCATGGAGAAGATGGCAAAATGCTAACATGGGACAGAGAAAAGGCAGAATTACTCAACACCTTCTTTGCCTCAGTGTTCTCAGAAAAGGCAAAGGGTGCTCAACCTGAGGAAAATGGAGCAGAGGACAGAATAGCGGAAATTCAGCAGAGAATAAGTAAAGGGCTAGTACAGGAATACCTGATTAATCTATATCAATATAAGTCTCCAGGACCTGGTGAACTAAGTATTAAAAGAACTGGCAAGTGTAGTATCGGAGCCACTGGCAATAATCTCTGAGAACTCCTGGAGAACAGGAGAAGTCCCAGCAGACTGGAGGTGGGCAAATGTTCCCATCTTCAAAAAGGGAAAAAAGAGGATCCCAACAATTATCGTCCAGTTAGTCTGACATCAATACCAGGAAAGATTCTAAAGCAGATAATTAAACAGAGTGTCGGTGAACATTTAGAAGGGAATTCCATAATCACAAAGAGTCAACATGGGTTCCAGAGAAACAAGTCATGCCAGACAAACCTTATCTTTCTTTGATAAAATTACCAGCTTGGTAGATGAAGGATATAGCATATCTTGATTTCAGTAAGGCCTTTGACAAAGTTTCCCATGACATTCTTGAAAACAAGTTTGCAAAATGCGGGCTAGACAAGGTAACTGTTACATGGATTTGTAATTGGTTGACTGGCAGAACCCAAAAGGTGCTCAACAATGGCTCCTTTTCATCCTGGAGAGAAGTGAACTGTGGGGTCCCACAGGGCTCTGTCCTGGACCCAGTGCTATTCAACATCTTTATAAATGACTTGGATGACAGAATTGGGGGCATACTTATCAAATTTGCAGATGACACCAAATTAGGAGGAATAGCTAATACTCCAGATGACAGGATCAAAATTCAAAATGACCTGAATAGACTAGAAAACTGGGCCAAAGCTAACAAAATGAATTTCAACACAGGGCAGAAAAATGAAATGCACAGATATAGAATGGGGGACACCTGGCTGAATGAGACTATATGTGAAAGGGATCTAGAAATCCAAGTAGACCACAAGTTGAACATGAGTCAACAGTGTGATGCGGCAGCTTAAAAGGCCAATGTAATTTTAGGCTGCATCAATAAAAGTATAGTGTCTAGATCAAGGGAAGAAACAGTGCCACTGTATTCTGCTTTGGTCAGGCCCCACCTGGACTACTGTGTCCAGTTCTGGGAACCACAATTCAAAAAGGACATTGAGAAACTGGAGCGTGTCCAAAGGAGGGCAACTAAAATGGTGAAGGGTCTGGAAACCATGCCCTATGAGGAACTCCTTAGGGAGCTGGGTATGTTTAGCCTGGAGAAAAGAAGGTTAAGAGGTGATATGATAGCCCTGTTTAAATACTTGAAGGGATGTCATATTGAGGAGGGAACAAGCTTGTTTTCTGCTGCTCCAGAGAACAGGGCCCGGAACAATGGATGCAAGCTACGGGAAAGGAGATTCCACCTCAACATTAGGAGGAACTTCCTGACAGTAAGGGCTACTCGACAGTGGAATACACTCCCTCGGAATGTAGTGGAGTCTCCTTCCCTGGAGGTCTTTAAACCGAGGCTGGATGGCCATCTGTTGGGGATGCTTTGCTGGAGAGTTCCTGCATGGCACGGGGTTGGACTGGATGGCCCTTGTGGTCTCTTCCAACTCTATGATTCTAACTCCTACTTCCACTCCCAGTCAAACTGCATGCTGAATCTATCTCCTTCCTGGCAAAAGTACATGGTAAGAATAGTAAATTGCCAATCTATGGTCTGGGTCTGGTCTTTCAAGCATTAAGGCAGTGTGTGTGTATTTGCAGCTTAGTGACACAGTGACACAGACAAAGATTCAGCATACTACCAATCTTGAGAGAATCTTTCAGATATTATATTCATTCTTCAGAGTAACACTGCCTGATAACATCACACCAATAAGGTTCATAAGTTTCAGATTTGAGTCAGCCTCACATACAAGTTGAGGGCAGGTTTTGAGGTCAAAATCATGGATTTTGATATAGCCCGTGGATAAATCAAGGGCAAAATTTAAGGGCATGTAATAAAGGATGTAAAGCATAAAGCTGAGGAAAACAATGCCAAATAACATATAAAATGCAGGCAAGCATAATGTTTGGATTCACCTAAAATGTTGGATGGATGAGGGAACTACGGTAAATGGTAGCTGTGCAATGTATCGGGGAGACAAACAGGCATAGGCAGGGCTAAGAAAATGCATACGTATCAAAAAGGATGTAAAGGCAAAGCAAAGCAAATGGCAACTATGTTAGCATTAATTACAGCCTTTAACTTTATTATAATATTTTTGCCTAATTTTAACTCAGAAAACTGGCAACATGCACAAATTGTGTGTTTTCCAGGCTATGTGGCCATGTTCTGGAAGAGATTATTACTGATGTTTCGCCAGCAACTGTGGCTGGCATCTTCAGAGAATGCTGACCTGGAAGAGAGTGGGTATATATATACTGTGTGACCCTGGGCAAGGAGGAGTGATTCCCATGTTAATCTGTGTATTGTTCTGTTGTTGATGGCAGGGCCTCAGGGCGGGAGGATATGCAAAAGAGGATCAGTGTCCTCTTTTGTCTGCTGGGAAAGGCCTTGACCCTAGGTGGTTTCTCATTTGCATTTGCTGAGTGCTGATTTTGCAGGACTGGTAGTCAAAGATTGGCCCTCTCTAGATGGGCCTTTTAGCATGTACCGAGTACATGCTAGGGTTGCCTTGGAGCATCCTTTACAGATGCTCCCTAACCCTAGCACATACTCGGTACGTCAAAATGGTGGCGCCCTGTACAGATGGACACCACCATTTTGATGTGATGGCTGTGCAACGTCCAAATGGCGCGGCGCGCCCTTGATGTGCTTGCGCCACTGCAGGACGCTTGCGGCACCCTTTCAGCAGCCCTTCCTGGGGAGCCCCTCATTCCCACAGCCACCATATGGCTGCGGGAACGAAGCCGGGGGAAAAGGGGCCAAGTGCCCCTTTCTCTCCCGGCAGCGGCTCCATGGGGTGTCCTGGGGCATGGAGCCCCAAGGACACCCCTTTCCAGGCCGGGGGAAGCGGCATTTTGCCACTTCCCTGAGGCCTGGAAAAGCGGCGGATCGCGGCCTCTGGGACTGCCGCTGTGGCTGCTCAGGCCCCAATCCGGCAGGGAAAGGGGCGGGTGGAGGCCGCCAAAAAGGGGCGATCTGTATCCCACCTTTGTTTACTTTAAGGGTTTCTTCTTTCCTGTTGAAGTTGTTCAAGTGTTTGTGGATTTCAATGGCTTGCCTGTGCATTCTGACCTGATCGTTGTTGGCATGGTCCAGAATTTCAGTGTTTTCAAACAGCATTTTTGTGCCCAGGATGGTTTATAATGTGTTCTGCTACTGTACAAACATCTTATTCAAATCCTTCAAACTCTAATCCTTATCACTGGAATAACATTACTGGAATCCCCTTATCTGAGTAAAGTGATACAAGGCAAGAGCTTAGTCCTAGGAGAACCCCAAAGAAGCACCAATCCCCCTACTCTTTTGGTGCTCCATTGAGGGGAAATGCAAAAGAGTCACTGCCATTTTCCCACCCACATATTCAAAAAGTCTCCTTAATCCAATTTGCAAACCTGCTGCTGAAATACTGTCCAGAAAATGAGGTAGCATCTCAGAATGTGAGTTGGTCATTTTTTGTTCCTACAATCCTTTGTCATATACATAATATTCAGTGCCTCCATTAACAATGGCACATATTCTGTTCTTTTTAAGTTTTGCTGATTTGCAGGATATTATAAAGATCTAAAACTTGAGTGTTCTGAAGAAAGAAGTGTGACCCCATATGTTATTACAAAGTCCTTAATCCAAAAGAAGATTAACTCATTTAAAAAGGGGGATTTTAATTTAAAACCAAAATTCTGTCATTCTTCACCATATCCATTACATAAAATAAAATGAAGAGTTTGTAAAACTACTCAACTGCCCACATGATTCACACATTTGCTAATGTATTTAATAACAATTGCCATTAGTAATCTCTCTCAGAAGGAAATGATATGATACATGATTATCAAACCATCTTTAAGGGAAAAAACAAACCTTTGCTTATAGGACTATGGAAATATATTGCCATATTTTAGAAGGAACATTTGAAAAAAAATTTTGGCTAATTTTTCTTTAAATTTCTTGACAGGCAGATAAAGGCTGTGTACGTATTTTGTACGTACTGTATTTTAAACATCCATTACTACTTTCCCATATTGTTTTTGGTTAAACTGTATGATTCTAAGTGCACAGGAAAGACGCAGGAAATGTGGTCATATTTTTCTGGCAAATGAAAACAACAGCACTCTCATGGGCTTTGATACTCAGGGTGAAGAAATTGTAACATAGGTAATATAAGGCTGGGGGGAAAAATTGCAAAATTTACATATTACAAGTATGTGAATGACAAGAGAAGTGTGTGTATTCAATGTCATTCAGAGAAGTAAATCAATCAAGGATGGTGAATTAGCTAAGAAAAAGAGGTGGCTAGTGTGTTTTAGAAGCCAAAAGATAAGAAAGGGGGAGGATCAGTCAATGTCAGATCAACTTCTGATATTAAATGCTTAAAATCACCATAAAACAAGAATTGATCTTTACATTTACACAAGAAATTTGTCATTTGACTTTCAAACATGGAACATTTAGTATGCCCTTTTTATTAAATAAGCAATCCTTCTATTTGTTTTAGAAGGACTATAATGGACAAAGGTGTGTCCTTTAAAAACCCATACCAATTATTTTTTTTAATTCCCCATTGGTAAGACTAGTTCAACAATTTTACAATTAAGCAAAATTAATTCTGCTCTCAAAAATTCATTGACCTTAAGCTTTTAACAAACAATTTTCTAACTCACAGATCACTGTCAATATTTACAAATCCTTAAAATTATATTTCACTGGCACAGCTTTTATTTGCCATATTAATATTTCTTCCCAAATGTATGCTTATCCATATCAAAGAAGAAGAAACAGCTGCTACTCACAGGAAATCTCTGGGGTCCTACAGCAGGTCTTGGCTGGGCTGGTACTGGCAGCAAGGGCACTAGAAACAAGGAACACACCTTTTAAATCACTTTATTTTAGCCAAGTGTGCAGATCATTTTTATATGCAGTACAATCATAGGCAACTGCCTTTTTCTTCAAGTCCCTACAGCAAGGCAAAATGTATTAACACCATGCAATAGGGTAATTATGATACTGTTGGCATCACCTACAAAATGTCTCCATTTTGTAGAAGTAATCTATAAGCAAATCAACTACCCATCCAAGGTACCTTTTCTAAAGGAAAGCTACTGTATAATATAAGTTATGAGGCAGGTACCACCCAATGACTGGACACAAGAAATTTTTTAACAACATTGCATCAAAGACATACCACAACTTTACAAATATTCAGATGCAACACCAAGGATAACTTATTATGCAATTCAGCAACAATCCTGAACAGACTCACTATGGAGTAGCCCAACTGCCTTCAGTTGTACTTACTTCTCAGAAAGTAAAGATTGCACTGTAAATAAATTGCCTTACATTTTCTTACTTTGCAAGGGTTTTTTTTTTTTTTACATTTTCAAATATCAAGCATTCAAATAAACTGGATTTTTACAAACTGGATTGAAAGGAAAAAAAGGAAGCCCACAGAAGCTGGTAACAACATATCTATGGGACAGAAACTGTTCAGAATTAGCCTTTTTTAAAGTCAGTATTCAATGGATACCCTGTTTCTCTTGATGCACATCTTAATTACACAACGGCTTTGACCTAACAGAAAATTCTGAACCAAAACAACACTGGCAGTAGCACTCAGTTTAGTTTGTATTTAATGTAAATGTAATTTAATCTAAATTCAATAACACTTGCTTCCGTTTCACAAACAAACATACAGCTGTCTGCAGAAATGAAGGCAGTAACGATAGTACATCGAGAACAGTAACTTCTTAATATAGCTGGACAAAAGCAATTATGTGTCTATATTATTATTATTATTATTATTATTATTGTTAAACTTTATTTATGATGCACTGTAGATGTACACATAGAGAAATATAGGATCAAACCACTGATCCATGTAGCTCAGCATGGTCTACTGTAAGAACAGCTCTCCAAGGCTTCAGATGGGTTTCTGCCCATTGTTACTTATCAGTGCCACTGAGAGAAAGACCTCCTTTGTCCAAACCATGTGCTCTAGCTAAACTATGGCCTTTTCCCACTACATCTGCAGCATTGCCTGCATAAGAATAAGGGTCATATCCAGGCTGTCTAAAAAAATCTCACCTTGTACAGGTGTTACTACAGTCCCTTTGAAGTGTGGGTTTATGTGTATGTTTTTTGGCTGCTGAGATGTCACTGGAGGAGGAGTCATCAGTATTCTTGGTGTTTCCAGTTGGGGTGGCATATGAATCCCTTGAGGGGGAGGGGGTGGTGTGTGATGCTGAGGGGGAATGGGTAGCAGACCCTGTAACTGCTGTTGCTGCTGTTGCTGGAAAAGATTCCTAATGGGTTGCTGATGACGAAATATCCTCTCTGAATGAGCCTGAAATAGAAAAGGAGATAATCATTTTCTTCAAATTGCATTATCTTACAAACTGAATGAACATTCCCATCCAACTGACACTCCATGAGAAAATGAAATTAAACAAATTGATGGATTAATCTTAAATTAAGCTGAAATAGATGCCATTTAAAGTTTAAGAGCCATTGTAACAAAATAAAACATCCATGTCCAGAGGCAGTATGCTTCCAAAAACCAGGTTTAGACTTCTCTACTGTAGGAATGAGAAAAGCGACTATTGGGGCAAATCTGAGGCTCCCCAATGACCACACTCTATTGCCCAGATTTTATACCGGCCTTTTCCCAATCTAAAAAGTCAAAATGACTCTTCTAAATTACTAACAGTTAAGAGGTGCTGGTTTTTGTCCCACCGCTGGAATGCATGCCTCTTCTAAAACTTATCAGGTTACAAAACATCTCCTAATTTTGTTCTACCTGAAGGTCTCCACTCTTAAAAGATTCCTTCCCCAAATTCTGGGAGATTCTTCCCTAACTCCTATCACAACCCAGATTTCACATTCAGCAATGTCCTTTTTCTCTCTCAACCAGTCATTCAACAATGTCTCCTGGTGTTCTGAGTAGCATCTTCCAAAGGCTGAAGGTGCTGCCTTGCAAAGTAGGAAAGTTGGAAATTTGGTTCTTTGAGTCCAGTTCCATACACTGAGGCCAGGATCAAGCTCCAGGTGCAGAATTTTGGTTGGACAAACAAGAGAAGATGCACTGTCTTCAACCTGGCCACCACTAGAATCAAGTTGCTGCAACAGATGGCTGCATGGTTCCAACACTAGATAGTTGTTGTATCAACAAAGGAATTTAGATCCAGACACTAACCAGATCAGTTTATAATCTCATACTAGAACGAAGATGCCTAGAAAATTCATCTATGTTTTAATTTTTAATCTAACAAATGCTACTATTGCAAACAAATTCTTTCCAGAAAGAAAAGATGACAGCAGATTTTTGTGCTATATGTCAAGCTTCTTCAGAAAATACAAGAGCTGGGTCTTCAGTTATAGGCAGGAGACCTTTCCAGAGCATGGTCCAGTTCTCTCAAGTTTAAAATGTGCACAGAGTCTACCCAAAGTCCTCAGAATTGGAGCACAATATGCTAAGCGATGTTCCACGCACAAACATACACAATGACTTGAGTGTGTATGGGTGAGGCACATAAACTGTATTTCAACAACTGAGCTATTAAGCTAATAACCTTGAAAGGAAGCTGAAGGCAGGTAGTTTAATCTCCCACAACTTCATTTAAATACTAAAATTTACCAACTCTAAGAATCCATCAATATAATCATCATTGCATTTAAGATACCGTAATAGCTGTCTGAGTCGCCAGCAGTGCAGGCCTGTGATCCTTCATTCTTCCTCTTTCATTGTTGTCTCTTCTTTGTTCTCCCATTCCACGACACATCAAAGGCCCTCCTCGCCTTCCTCCTCTTCTTGAGCCATAACGTCCCTGCTTCATCTGTCTTTCCCGCTCCTCAAATTCATGTAATGCAGCTTTGGCTTCAGCAGAAAGTTCTGTAGATGAAGAAACAGGAACATTTAAGTATCTATCCAAAGGATTCGAATGCTAAGGAACTGATACTGCAGCTGTAACAGAATTACATCCAGCTTCCTCCTTAATAAGCTACCTATAGCAATATGATCCAATAATGTTTAATTTTGTCATTCCATGTTGTAATTTCAGTCTGTGAGAAAAATAGCAAGAATAAAGTCTATTAAAACACTGCTCAGCTACTGAATTGTTAAAAACTGATTTTCTCTCCATCAGTTTATTACTAAATTTGACTTCAGAACACAGGTATGTATGGCAAATTGTTGTTGTTTTGTGCTTTCAAGTTATCTCTGATTTATGGTGACCCTAAGGTAAACTTATCACTGGATTTTCTTTGCAAGATTTGTTCAGAGAGAGTTTGCCTTTGCCTTTCTGAGGATGAGTTTGTGTGACTTAGCCAAGGTCACCAAGTGGGTTTCCATGGCTGAGTGGGCATTCAAACTTTGGTCTCCAGTTGTTACACCTTCAAAATCTATATATGGAATTATTTTTGATTTCCATTTCTTTTATAAGAACTTTAGTTCAGAAAATAATGGAAACAAACTGTACATAAAATACATGGATGGAAACTACATATAGTTGAATTGATCTGAGTACATTTCCTCAGTGAGTACTAATGTTGTTATCTTCATTTCTTTTACATGTCGACCTCATCAGTAAAAATAAAGATAGTCATCAAACCATAATTTTATTAGTAACATTCTGAGAAGGGAGGTTTCTAGAATGAAGGACTGTATGCCTTCGATAAAGAAAATATATGTGCATAGATTTAAATATCAGCTAAAACTAACGTTAAGACCCACAATGGTATGGTTCAACTTTAGTGTCATATCCTGCAACAAGGTCAAAATATCCAGCATCTTTACAAAGAAGCACAGTCTTTGGTTCTACGGCTGACACCAGAAAAAAAAGATTAAACTCTTAACAAGTAAAGGATGTGAAAACACAAATCGAGCCTTGGGCATGATAAATTTATACAGCTAGGGTATATTAGCATTATTTTTACCAGGATAAACAACCTCATTTTACCAGCACAAAAACTCAACAAAAATTCAACTCAGTTCAAGCATACATTCTTTATACAGATAGTAGTGGCTTCATTCATAGCAGACTGCATAACCAGAACTACAGTATGAATATTAGTTTAATTTTCAGGTTGTTATCCAAGCAGCAAATTCAGAAATATACGAATAAAACGCCTGTATAATACTAGGACTCAATTTCTGAACTTGCTGTTTCTCTCTACCCCGGCATACAGAAACTGTATCTAAATATAAGAAATTCCATTAGGCAATCACTATTATTATTATTTTTTACCTAAAAGCTTTTTTCCTTCATATTTTGAAAGAAGGAGGCTTGTCATCATGTCTAAAAAACTAACTGCTTCATGAAAGCTTTTTCTTTATGCAGCAGAACTGGGAAAATCTGGTATGTACTACTGTGCTGTCCAAAATTATTTTTATTAGTGAGCTGACAACCTTGTTAGGCTGTTCTATTACTGTTGTCTTTTGCATTTTCCAGCCTTGCCAAAAGGAGCACAGCTGGGGAAAGCGACTGAAGAGATAGACTGCAGGGACATATGACACAGAGGAGCAGCGATCCTTAGGTGGACACCTTTTGCTGTTAAAAATGGAAATCTGCTTTCTCTGTGACTGAGGCAACCCACCTGTGTATGTGTTTCCAAGTCATCTGTTGGCTTATGGTAAACCACATGATTTTCATAGGATTTTCTTAAGAAAGGAATACTGGAGGTGGTTTTGCCAGTTATGTCCCCTGAAGTATAGCCTACACAGCATCTGGTATTCATTGGCAGTGTCCCACCCAAATACTAACCACAGCTGACCCTGCTTAACTTCCAAGATCAGACAAGATCTTATGCCTTTGGGGCATTTAGGCCCTGAGAATGCTGCTAGTGCTCATGAAACCATTTCAAGGTCACCACAAAGACACCAGGGTAGCCTACTGTGTCATGTGCAGGGACAAAAAAATTGGCCTCTGGCATAGTTGACCATGGGAGCTATCATGGCATAGTGATTTGAGTGTTGGACTACATCTCTGCAGATCTGTTCAGCCATGAAACCCACTGGGAGACCCTGGGCATATCACATGCTCACAACCTCAGGGAAAGGAAAGTCAAACATCCTCCAAACAGATCTTTCCAAGTCAACTTCATGACAGGGCACCAAAGAATCGCCATATGTCGGAAATGGCTTGAAGGCACATAACAACAACAACAACTACAACAACAGATAACCACAAAGGAAGCTTTGTGAGAAAAAAATATACACACTCTTTTTTTACAAGCAAGTTTGGGAGGGCTAGAAGAGGAAGAGCATGTGACCTCCCTTCTATCCACAATTCCTTATTACTACGTCTTGTAATATTCTCAATTACATTTTGACTGAAATGAACAAGTTTTCCCAAGGGTATCTATTTCTTTAAATAACTATTATGTTATGTAAAATATGTACGTCATACATTTTATATATCATTTCTGTGATACTTCAAAGTGCTCACAAAACAGGAAGATATAAAACCAATAGAGCATCTGTAAGCTTATCAGGACAATACTGTCCTAAATACAGGTTGAGTTTCCCTTATCCCTAAGTCCAAAACATTCCAAAACTAAAACATTTTTTCATGGAAGGCTGAGACATTGACACCTTTTGCTTTCTGATGGTTCAATGTACACAAACTTCGTTTCACGCACAAAATTATTTTTAAAATATTGTATAAAATTACCTTCAGGCTATGTGTATATGAATGTTGTGTTTAGACTTGTGTGTGTGTGTGTGTGTGTGTGTGTGTGTGTGTATGTGTATGTATATATGTGTGTGTGTGTGTATGTGTATATGTATGTACATACATACATACATACATACATATATATATATGCGCGCAAACACAGGTATTCCAAGATCTAAAACCCCTCTGGTCCCAAGCAGTTTGGATAAGGGAGAGACTCAACCTGCATCTTCAGATAATATTTTCCAGCAAACTTCTAAGAAACCTCTAGATATGTTTTCTGATAAACTGTTCTGCGAATCTAGGGCTTTCACTGAAAAATCCCCAGTTTATGCAGAAGCCAAGCTTATTTCCTGGCATATGGTATGAAAAGTATAAAGCTGAATATCTGATGAAGATCTTTGTTGGAGGTGAGCATATGCAGAAAACCCTGGCATGCTAGGGCCAAATCATGGAGATGGAGGTCCAAAGCCTGCAGCCTTGAGAGCCTCCAAATGCAGCCTTCCACAGCTCCCCACTGATGCTCATTCTCCTCCCATGGGCAGCATCCCACCTTCTCTCACATAGCTCCTCCCTCCTCCTTTCCAGTGGCACCTTTCCCTCTTTTTAAAAAAACGCTGCCCACCCCAAAGAGCTGCATAGCCCCCTCAACATTGGCAACGACACAGTGTGATCTTCTCTCAGATAAGAACAGTTTTAATTCTATCTCTCTCCCCCTTTCAGATCCAGACATTTTCTTTTCAGAAAGGAGGAAAATTTGGTGCCTGGTATAAAGTCCATATGACAAGCACACAGTGGTCCTGCTAAGAAAAATGTTTGTCACCACAAAAGTGAGGAGGGGGGGAAGAATGGCTGAAAGTCAAAGAGGATCCAGATGCCAACTTGCCCTCCTTTTCCCCAGTGCTCTTGTTCCCCCCAAACTCCACTTAAAGTCAGTCAACCCTGCAGAGAAGTACTTCATGAGATGGAAGGAGCTACCACTGAAAGAAAGGGGGACAGAAGAAAGTTGATCTTCCTTCCTCCAGTATATACACTTCCTTGGAACCTGGTTGCCACACAGTGTATTTATACCCACTATGCATCTGCCCCCAAACTCTTCCACGTCAGTAGATTCCTCTTCTCATTTATAAAATCAGCATTTAGGAGATGCTCCTGCTCCATTCACAAAGAAAAATGGTTAACATATTTTCACCCAATCTTGACTTCAGAATTCTTTCACACAGAGCTAATGCAGTGAATCAGCAATTATTTTTCTAATGTCTCCAAGTGTCAAGATTAATTTTGCCACCCTTGGTAATAAAATGGTTTCAAACGACATCTTTAATCAGCAAGTAAGAATGCTTCCCTCCAATAGAGACAAGCTGTCAGAAAAGGTCACCAAAAAGTGACAGAATGGAAATTACGTTTGTAATTCCAACTGAAATATTAATTTCTCTTTTTAAGTGTTTTTTCAACTTACATCTAGATTTTAAAGTAAAGAAATGTAGCTATACAACCAAGTTCCATTTTTATACCCATAATTCCTATTAAGTGCAATCAGTCCTGAAGGAAAGTAATATTTATTATGCCAGTTCTACTACATGTTTTGCTCCTATTAGGTCAATTCCTAATAGACATCAATTATTGCAGATTTCTTAAGGGCTCCAGCTGACAATGGCTTATCACAGAGATACTTGGGCATTAGCTGCAAAATCAACTGTAAGACTTATGTAAAATACGCCATTTAAGTTTCTCTGCAATCTGCTAGTAACAAATGTTTATTGTAATAATACCTTTCTTCTGTAATGTTCTATAGTATGGGTATCTATGTAATTAAATGTCTTTGTATTGTAAGCTATGCAAAAACAACATGCAGCAATTTCCAACGCTCATTCTAGTAGAACATGTATTAGTTCAACTAAGGCCAGGAAGGAAGGAAGGAAGGAAGGAAGGAAGGAAAAAACAAAACAAAACCTTACACATGAAAGTCTAGCATCCAAAGAGCCAGTGATTTTGGGGGGGGGGGGGGCTCTTCTGCCTCTGAAAAGTCATCAGAAAAGAACAATAAACATGTCTCCCAGAAAAGATCAATTCCAAGCAAAAAGGCCACTCACAAAGAGGTGCTCCTGCACTTAGAACATGTTAACCTAACATGTGATTGGGTCAAGAGCCAGACTAATCCTTAATTGTAAAATGCTGGTGGTGGGCAGGCTGTAGAAGAAGAACTCAGCTTGTGAACAGTTAAATTCAACTTGTGAACAGCATATGGATAACTTCTGGGGAAGAGAAAACCAATGCCGCCCCCAACACTGCTTTGCTTCTGGTGTGTGAAGTGGGAACAAAAATTCCACACCTTCCTTTGAAAACAAGGGATGCAATTCTACTTTAAAAACCAAGTATAGGCCACCTACATTCCTAGTTTTTAAGGCAAGCGGGACAGAGTTATTGTTGCTGCCACACCACATCGACACAGCAGTGCAGCAGCAAATCTGGGGGCCATGGAAAAAGATGATGGAGATGGAGGGCTCTTTCCAGACACTTGCCAATAAGTATTTCAGAGAAAGAAACCAGCAGAACCAACTTTTGAGTATTCCTTGTCTAAGAATACTCTATGAAACTCATGGGGTCGCCATAAGTGAACAGGCAACATGAAGGTGCACACACATGCACACACACATACAAATCCCCAAGTCACTCCGGATCCGGAAACACATACATTACTTTTAAATGAGATGTCAGGCAGCAAGGTGCCAATTGAAGGTATACCCTTATCTGTAATAGGAAAGATGAAATGCATCCCTGATGTTGCACCCTGGGATACACAGCTCACACCAGAAATTTCTGTTTGTGAACTATGTCATGTTTTCATATTGATCTTGAAGATGAGAACATTTCAAAAGAAGACTTGTTTGCATGCACTTGCTCAAGATGACACACTAGGACTATAAATAATTCATTAGTAATCCTACTGATGCCACCTTACTATGATGGCAACATTAATCTGAAATTTCTTTCAGGTACCATCTTTAATAAGCCTATTCTTCAGAAAAGGAGAGGTGAACGATCTACTCCCATGCTGAGCAAACAGTGTGTGTCAACCTAGAAACCAACAAGTTTTTCTCCAAATTTGGAATGACAACAAACAACTAGATACAATGAAGATGTATTCTTTTACTAGTGTAAAACTGCCACAAGACCCATGATTTTAACCCAGACATCTCTTTTCTCACATTTTTTTCCTTTTCTCCATCCTGAATAAATAAAGATCTCAGCTAGAATGTCAACCTTGTGTGTGTATGCACTTTCAGGTTCCTGTGAAGTTATGGCAACTCCAGGAATTTCTTAGACAAGGAATACTGAAGAGGTGGTTTTCCCAATTTCTTCTCTGAAACACACCCTCCAACATGTGGTATTTGTTAGCATTTTCCCATCCAAATATTAACTAGAGCTGACCCTGCTTAGCTTCCAAGATCAAATGGGATCTGGTATTTTTAGGGTATTTAAGCAAATGTCAGCATTACAAGGAATCAGTCACCAATTACTACTAATCAAATCACAGTATTTCCTTGGAAGACCTTTGTTGCTTTAAACATTGTTTTCCACTAGATTGGAGGGGGAAAGTTCTGCCTTGTATCCAGGGCAGTTTACCAGATAAAGCAACTAACCTATCAATCTAAAACAGCACATTATTAACAGTAAGTTACAACAGCAGTTAATGTTCATCTAAAGACAAATCTAAAGACAACATAGTAAGACTAACAACAGATCCAGCATAACTGAGCAATCAATATAAAATGCCCTCTGAACATCGAAATAGTCAAGAATTGTGGCAAAGATAGTTTTAGGATGCATATTCTTTAAAAACAACTTCCAAATTAATGCATCTACATTTGAATTTCATGATTACGTGCGCATATAGACAGCCCTTTAGGACATAATTATATTGTTTAGTGCCACACAGATGAAACGTGAACATAGAGCTCACATGCTCCTCATGCCTGGTATGACCACAAAACTGGAAACTTTTGCTTCTTTCTTTTTTTTTTAAATTTTTTTTAAACTGAACAGAGTTTCCCAATGAATATGAACAATGTGAATCCTGTCTGATTTAAGGTTAAATCAAATAAGCCAGGATTGATCACATTTCCCCCTATTATGATAAAAAGAAAGAGTTGTGCTTAATTTAAAGCCAGAAACACCACTGCCCTACCTGTAATCCATGCCCCACTTCATAACCACACTTGGGTTGTGTGTGTGCAAACATGACCAAAGAAGCTTATTCATATATAAATTAGTTATCAATATATCATTCAGCATTCTGACTGAAATGACCAACTGCAGAACACAAATGGAGAGAACACAGAGGACAAATGGAGTGTTTGGTTACCTGCTCTGAGAAGCCTGTCAAGGAGCACATCATTTTGCACAGTACAGTTGGCCCTTGGTATACGCAGGGATCGTTCCAGACCCCCTCCCCCGGGTTTACCAAAATCTGCGTATGCTCAAGTCCCATTTGTCCCCAATGGCCTCCAAGAGGCCTCCAGCACCATCACCTGGCCCTTCCACGGTGGTGGTGAGGAGGCCGAGTGGCAGTGTGGGAAGCCTTGAAGGCCACTGGCACTGCTGCACTCCGCGCCTCCTCGCCGCCACCGCAGGAAAAATCCAGTGGCAGGGGCCACTTCAAGGCCTCCAGCACGGCACTCGGCCTTTCCCATGGTGACGGTGGCAGGAAAGGTAAGTCAGCAGGGAGGAAAAGGAGGGAGGGAGGAAAGGAGGCCAGGGATTTTTGTACTCAATGGCGGTGCATGTGCACAAACACCGCCATTGGCGACAACTTCCGAGTTTGCCATCCGCGGATGTTCAAATCCACAGATGGCAAATCTGCATATAAGATGGGCTGACTGTACTGTTTTCCTCTGCGTTCTCAATTCTGAGCAATAGCTAAAATGCTTTAAATTGTGCAAACATTTAAATATATTGTAAAACACACATTCTAGTGCCTTGGTCATTACCAAAAATCTTACCCAACGTTTCTGGAATGTTTCTTCGTTCTCTTGTCACATCTGAAAGCCTAATGATTGTTCCTTCTTTCCGTTCAGTTTTAAAACGAAGTCGACCAGACTCTTCATCATCTTCTTCTTCCTCATCTGATTCTTCTTTGGTTTCTTCTTGAAGCTCCAGATTTTCAATAACTGCCTGTTAAGATAGGAGAACATGGGGAAATTATTGGCCTGACACATTTTCTGTAGATGAAAGTTTTTTAAAAGTCATGTTGCATCGTATTTACTAGGGAGATACTCATTTTAAAATTGATGTGGAAAAAACAACTGCCAAGGCCATCTGGGGGGTCCCAGCCACCACCACCCCATTTCCTTGAAGACCACAGGGTGTAGTGGACTAGAGCGCTGGAAGAGCAGATTTCAAATCCCTGCTGGGCCATGGAAACCCACTGGCTGACAAGTCACACTCTCTCAGCCCAAGAGGAAGGCAATAGCAACCTGCCTACCCCCAACAAATCGTGCCAAGAAAGCTCCATGACAGGTTTGCATTAGGGTCACCATAAATCACAATGGACCTGAAAGTTCTCAACCACAGGCCTTCCCAATAACCCCCCCAAAAAAAATTTTTTGGCAAAATGCCCTCATCTAACACTTCTACCATGTTCTGACCCCTCTCCCCACTGTTATAGGTACATGAAAGGCCTTTTTTTAAAGGGAAGTAAACCATAAGTTGACTTCCAGTTGATTCTCTGTTTTTAAAAAAAGGTTTTTGCCTGGGCTTAAAATGGCCAGGGAGGGCCAAAAATATGATTAAATTAGGCAGGATTTTTGGCTTGAGTTGTTCACTCATATAAACCATTCCTGATATAAGTTTTCTTCTCCAAATTAGTGAGTTTTAATGTTAATGCTGTCATTTGCCTTCTAGTGCTCAATAAAATAGTACACAATTGATTGCTGTCTACAATTCACAAGCTATTCAAAATTATGGACCTGCATTATACTCACTCCTCCAGCTACAGTTTCTCCAAATTTAGGTGCCAAGGACTGCAGCAATTCCAATTACATTATAACACAAAGGCATTTGCAAAAAAGATTAAATATATCCGGAGTCCAGGCGCAAATAGTTCACCTTCACACGTCTATTTATACTGTTGGCCAACTTGTCATCTTTCTCTTCATATACCTCTGAATTTAAACACCATGAGAAAATTCAGTACCCTATACCTATAAAACACATCCCTCAGACTAAATTCTATCTATAATATCTTTCTATACCCTATTTCTAGGCCAACATTCATCCACTGCTTTGAAAAAGAACACAGCAAGATAAGAAAAACCAAATAAAGGAAACATTTGGCGTGTAAACTGTACAGGAGATATGCCTATAGATGAGTAACATCTTTTGACAAGGAGGCTCTTTATCAGAAGACATTTAAGCCATCAATATAATGTGGCCACAGGCAATGCATTTTTCAGCTATTTAAGTTACAACATGATACATACTGATATGAAATTCATGCCAATATTCAAGATCCTATTTGAATTTTTGTTGTTGTTGCTGTTTTGTTTTTGCTCAAGAATAAGCAAAAACTAGAACTATATTCTTTTTTAAAAAAACTATTAGATTTCGGGAACTGGAAAATCTATTAAGGCTGACAACCTGGAACTGCTTACTCACATAAAAAGAGGGAGAGGAGAGACAAACAAACACAGGCTAAAAGGGTTAAGATGCTCATCTTTTATACAATGTACACGGAGCCTCACAATAGCCTCACAATTTTTATAAGAAAATAGACCACAGCCCGTCCTAAGAAGCTTATAATAAAAAATGCACAAAGAAGAAAACAAAGGATGGGAAAGCTAACACTGTGCAGGAGCAAATGAGCAGGAGCAAATGCAATTAAACATTTTTAAATTTGGTTACAGCTGGAAACAAAGTTAAGAGTCAAGCCAAACACAGAAAAGAGTGCATTTTGAGGAAAGCCTTAGAAGAAAGATGGCACCCCAAGGATGTTACTAACAAAACCAAAAGCTCTGAAATAGTCCTAAGGAACAGTTCTGAAAGTAAGCATAAATACAATACTTTCTATAAAACCCAACACTGTCCCTATGTTAATTTCATTGGATGAGCACTGGTTTTCTGCAGCTATCTAGATTCTTTTCTCTCCCCAAGAACCTTAAAACTAAAGGTTTTTGGGTCTCCACATCATTACTTGTCCTTCAGTATCTTACTTGACTTTATTTTCCCCACCCTTAAAAGAGAAAAATGAGATAGCTGTATCTTGGGTGAACTTGAATAAGCTGAAGCTGTTTGAAAATTCTGCTATATTCTTAGACTAAATGGAAAACTTTATGATATACTGAGGAGTGCTGCATACACATTAGATGGCCACATTAACTATGCAATGCTATATTTGACAGTCAACTCTAGTGTGTTTAATGCAACCAGCAGTTCTTATACAAATTATGAAACATTTCCCCATTGCTCAGTTAACATGATTGTCCGCAGGTATACTTAGCAATAAATAGTGAATGCAACTGTCAGGATAAGATGGAAGTTTTTATGTTCAATGTGTAATGGAACTTTAATTTAAGAGTTTTTTCCCTACCACCCGCAGTTTAGGTAAATAGACAAATACAAGTCTCATTGTAACAGGAAATAAAGAACCCTTGATCGAGCAATCTGGGTCTTGGATTCATTCTCTTACTCTGAACATAAACAGTTGGAAATATTATTCATTATTATTAATGAATTGCATTCTATTATGTAGGCTGCTCAGTTTGGAATAGCTAAACAAGATGCATGCCTCAGTATCTAACCTTTTAATTACATGGCCTACAAATTGCTACAAGTCTGTTTTCAGTCACTAAAACACAACAGTAATACACTGCATGTTTGGGTTCCTGAAATACACCAAAAATGTGTAACAAAGTACAACTCACAATTGGTCACTCAATACTGAGTGAGAGAAATGGGATCTTGAAGAAACCACTAATTTTGATGAGCCCTTTTTAAGGTCATAAAGTGAAAGCAAACTGCCTGTCAAACAATCTTAACTAGAGGCCCAGCTTCCTAGTTCAAAAGAAACTGAGAACTTTAAATCCTAAAGATGAAGAACCTTAAATCCAAAAGGATAATATAATCCTCTGCCACAAATGACGACAGTGAAAGCTAAGAGTGGCAGCTAGTCTCTTGTAGAAGAGGAAAGAAAAATAAATGCTCCAAACAGAAATGAACTTATTGCTCAGGTGATAATTGGTCTCTTCATGGACTTACTGAATTTCTTGTCTCCTTCGCTTGGCAAGACATCTGTTTATACAAACACTATATAACGCCAAGTGAGAGATTTCTTGTAGTATATTTGACTTTTTAAAAATTAAACATTTAGTCTTGTGCCATCTCACCATATCTTCCAATCTTGAGCAGGACAAATTTGGGCAGGCAAATAGAATCCAAAGGCAATTTCTAAGGAGGATTGGCTGAAGCTGTAAATTTACTTAAATGGATCTAGACTGAGATGAAACTAGAAATGTGTACCAGTTTCCGCAGCAGAGCAAGGGGGCTAGGGTAAAGAAGCAAGGATTTGAAATCAACAGATGTGTTGGAACATCAGTTGTAAAGCCAACATGTGCTGCTGCATTTAAAAAGAAGATGGCAGGTCACCATGCACCATGAGCTCTGGAACAGTTTTGAATTTATGGCCATGTTGAGAAAATAATAAGCAGAGAAGGTATAAACAATTCAAGCTCCCATGTCTTCAGCGTTGGGGGCAGATGTAATTTCTTCTCCCAAGCGTTTACCGCAAACACATATCACAGTTAAAAGCCAACTGCCCTTCATATAATATCTTATCTTATCCAAATAAGATAAGGGCATGTCTATCTGAGCTGGCCACTGACTAGAGGCGGCCTGGTAGACATACAAGTGGTCATGGCATATGAGAGGAGAAAAAATGTGGCAGGAGCAGAAGGTAAGCAGCAAGAAGATGAGTAGACTGTAAGCAGCTGATCTACGAGTACCGAAAACACCATATAAATGACTTGAGACCTGCTATGGTAAGGATAGCTGCTGTTCAGATAACTTACAGGAATTTTGACCAGATTGACCACTTAGGTCCTCTGGGAAGAATCTACTGCAGCTGAAGAAGACCAGGTTGGCTGTGGTTTCCCAGAGGACCTTTTCATCAGCCGCTCCAAACGTGTGGAATGACCTGCCGGAGGAGATCCGTCAGATGCCTTTAACAAGGCAATCAAGACGGATCTCTTCTGGCAGGCCTTCCTAGACGGACCTCCCATTAAAAGACAACCCCTGTCTGCCCACAGCTATTTTCATCATCTGCCTATCTTTTTTTTACTGTTTTAATAATTAATTTTAACTTGAACCTATTATTATTTTTTTGAATTTGTAATTAAGTGCCTTTATTTTTATGTCGGTCGAGGGTTGGGGACTGTGAAATTTTATGATTTATTGTATTATGTATTTTTATCTTTTTATTGTAACCCACCTTGATCCATAGGGAGAGGTGGGCTAAAAATAAATATTATTATTATTATTAAAAATACTGCACATGCCCCTGACAAAAGAATATGTTTCAGAAGACAAGGTTAACACAGGATCATAGACAGGTTTCTCTTTAAGTCTACTTCAAAGATATAAATATTGACATGAGGGCTGCCAAGGACAAATGCAAGCCAAAGGATAATGTCTGCAATACTTAAATCCCATGCAGTAAGCAGCACTTTGCCTTTAAGATTTCAGTCTTTTTAAAGTACCTCTTCTGACTCATTTGGAGGTGTCTGAGCTTCAGCAACCTCTTCCAGTTCCTCTTCAGCTACATACTCCTGCTGTTCAATGACTTGCTGTTCACTGTAGGACTGCATATATTCTTCATCCTGAAAGAATGGCATGAAAAAAGCATCTTGAATATTCTCAGGTTTGAGGGTAGCAGTATTCAGGTTTTCAACAGCATCTCACAATCCCTTCCATGTAATATGCACACATGCCCTACAGCTTCCTAGCCTTCCTGTGCCTACCTTAATCTCAACTGGTGTAAAACAAGCATTAAGCAGAATTGCCACTTAACTATGGCCTGTTACAGACTGCCAAAACAAAGCTGCTTCGGGTCTCTTTGGAGGTATGCTATTTAAATGATGCATGGGTCCAAAGAGTCCAGAGGTCACGCCAAAGCCACACCCCATTCCTAAGCACTGGTGTGCAGCTTTGGTGCAGCTTCCGGATTCTTAGGATGCATGCATCATTTAAACAGCATACCTCCAAAGAGATCCGAAGCAGCTTTATTTTGGCAGTCTGTAACAGGCCTATGTTTTCATTTAAAGCTGATTAGCAGATAGTGATTAGGAGGAAATGTGGAGAATATTAATTCTAACACCAACGTAACATTTAGTTCCAGTTAATGCTGGCCAAGGAAGAGAACTGGCTATTTTCACATGATTGGAGCTACTGGAGAGAGCATATGGACCTGCATTCAGTGTTAAGGTCTGGGAATATTTATGGCTACACTAGCATCAATCAGCACATCTCAAGATCAATCCATGATGCAGCTAGTAAGGTTCTTGCAAAAGCAACCAGTTTATAGAAGAAAATATACTCCTGACTTCAACATATAAATCAAACTTACTATTACTGCTGCAGTTATGAAAAGTACAGTTGGCCCTTCCCTTACGCGGGGATCCGTTCCGGACCCCGCCGCGTAAGGGAAATACCGCCTAAACTCAAGCCCCATTAAAAACAATGGGGCTGGTTCCCATGGCGCGTACCTGGCGTGCACCCCATTGTTTCTTCTGGGGCGTGGGAGAAGCTTTTCCGGGATGGCTTCCAGCATATGCTGGAAGCTGTGTATGACACGGGCGCACTGTATATACTAATCAAATTTGCATCGATTTCTGAATGTGGTAGGATTTTCCCCAAAACTGTATTAAAGATGACCTGGTTAATTATGAGAAGCCTGCCATCACTATAAATAGTTCTGTCATGAAAGGTTATTTTTCTCTTTAATACTATGACATATGCATATATGAGAAATTTCTGACACCCAACATTGTACACTGTGATGTTTATGATGGTTCTTGTGAAAATTCTGTTAACACAGTAACAGAATTTATTTATTCATTTATCTCAAGGATTTATATCTTGCCTTTCTCCCACATTGGGATTCAAAGCAAGAGCCACAACCTAGTTTTTCCTTGTGTAATATTCTGGACAAGTAGTCTGTGGTTATTTTCGCTTTGAGTCAGGACAACCTCTTCAGTAAGTCACTTCAACTGAAACAAATTATGCATATGACATTTTCTGAAGTAACCTCCTATCTCTTTATTCAGGTTCAGACAGTTCTCAGTTACAAAAAAGAGGGGCTGAAATGAGTGAGCAGGACATCAATCACTTTGGAATATTAGCACCTTAAAGATGTCTTTAGCAGGTCAATAATCTTTTCACCTTCGAAGGACTTTATCAGATCTTGTCTAAACCCTGGATAAAAGCTTTTGCATTAAGTACCTCTAACAATTGGCACTGTGTCTCCACCACACAAAGCTGTTTTCTTCCTTAAGGATACAATCCTCAAGGTCATGATTCTCAACAGCCTTCCAGAATGACAAAGGAGCATTACCTACAGCCAAACAAGCTGTCAACACAAACTTTGTCACAGCCTAGATAAAGAAACTGGCAGACATTGATAATAGGTCTAATTTCCCCCCCATCCCTTGGGACGTAAACAGATTTCAAATCAGTCTAAAAACCTAGGCACGTGATGCAATGTTATCTCAAAAAATACAATAGAGAAAAACTCACAGGAAATTCATCTAGAGGTTCATTGATTTCGAGATCTAACACTTCATCATTATAAATCTCTTCTTCTCCCTGATCTTCCCCATATTCTATTTGGTCTTCTGTCAGCTCAGTCTCTTGGCCTTCATACTGTCCTTCTTCTGTGTACTCCTCAGCATACTCTTCAGTCACTTCTGACTTGTCATAGCCCAGTTCGTCCTCCCCTTGTTCATACTCTGAATCTTGCTCAATTGAGGGATCGTTTACACTCTCAGAAAATTCGAAGGATGTAACCATTCCAGAGGTAGCATTAAGACTAATGGAGACATCCTGTGTGCTATGACAGAAACATGAAATAAATCATTTAAAAAAAACCAGATTAACACAGTCTGAACGCAATGTGCAGGAGCATATATTTTGTACAGCATGTACACAGATCACAGTCTCTACACTGACTAGCAACCATATAGCTTATGGATCAACTTGACTCCATGCCACAAACTCATAATACGCATACTTATTCCAAAGCTTATCATCAGCTGCAGGCTATTTGACCAGAGGGATCAGATCAACCAGATGGTCTAACAGGTTAGACTGGCAAGAAGTACAGAATAACCAAGCAAGATGCTTTCAGTTTTAATTCTCAGTGGTACCCCAGGATACGAATTGATCGCGTTACGAAATTTCCGGGATACGAAAAAGTTAGATTGGAAAAAACTGTTCTGGGATACGAAGGTTTTTTCGGGTTACGAAATTTTTTCGGCGCGAAATTCAAACGCGCGGCTTTCCAGCGCTAATGGAAAGCCTTTTCGGGTTGCGAAATGCATCGGGTTACGAACGGGGCGGCGGAACGAATTAATTTCGTAACCCGAGGTAGCACTGTATGCCCAGAATAAGAACTGTATCTGTTTTTCACTTCTGCAACACTATCTGCTCATCATTTTTACCTACATTAATGCTGTCAAGCATCCATTATTATGGCCTTTCATTTCATATAGTGAAATAATTCTTTTCAACTTATCTCAAACTCAAATTTACACCTAGTTATAGCCACACACACACACGTATTTTAAATGGGTTTTCAAAGTGACCTATCTTGAATTTGAGGATCCATTACATGTAAGACAACAAACTATTCAATAAAAGTCAATTAATTCAGCCAATTAAAGAAGAAACTCATAGCTAAAGCATCCTTCTTGTCTAATTTACCCTACTTTCCAAATGCAGTATGTAATAATTCTCTTCTTGGCTATCTCTTAAAGAACTAAGCCATGGAAAAAGTATGTAGATGAACAACTGAGTACAGAAAAGAGTATGGGACTAGATTTTGAATTAGCACATAGAAGACAAAGTACTGGGACTGCCTTCCAATTAAAGAATTATTAGTTGATTAACCTTACAAGTTTTAGTCAAACATCTGCTCGTGTCTGCATAGGAGAAAAGCAACAGTTCTTAACCATACTATATTATTAAAATTAGGCACACATGTGTCATAACAGGTGTTGTTTTAAATGAGACCTTCTATTACATGAGGAATAAATGAGGGCCTCTCTCTTGTAATTGTGCTTGCCAGCTTTATTTTTTTTATGTTTTATTAGCATTAAAATATATCCGCATAGACAAATCATACTTACAAACAATAATACAGTCATCAAATACCATTAACAAAAGAGGAGGGGGAGAGGGAAGGGACAGAGGAATAGAAGAACAAGAAGAGGAAAAAACAAAACAAATAATCAACACAGTACTGTAAATACAAACACAAAAATGACTTCCTGGAGTTCGTACTGACCTACCTAGTCAGGAATCTAAACACTGAAGTCTTCAGGTTGAAATTTTAAACATTAAGAGTCCCACTTAATATATTTACCAAAGGAGGTTATTAATATATGTACATTACAATTTCCAGTAATTTTAAATTCCAGTTCATCAGTTTCCTTATATACAAATTATTTCCTAAATTTAGTTTACATTACTCCTTTCCTCACTCATTCTTTTATAACTTATCTATGCTTGTCATATCTTAAGTGTTTTCTCTTTTTCTTTCAGAAATTCTATTAATGGAAGCCAATCCATTTTGATGTCATCCCAGTCTTGACCCTTCAATATACAGGTAAGTTTATCCATTTCAATAAATTCAATTAGTTTATTTAACCATTCATCAATATTAGGGTGACCTCTTTTTTTCACATTCTAGCAAACACAATTCTAGCTGTAGCTGACATATAAAGTAAAAGTTTGCCAAATTTTCCCTCTAAATATCCATCTGATACCATACTTAACAGAAAATATCTAGGATCAAAATTAATCTTACATTTCAAGATCTTTTTTATCAATCCATAGATTTCTTTCCAATATTCTTTAGCTACTTTACAATCCCACCATAAATGGATATATGATCCTATGGCTTCATCACATTTCCAGCATTTATTAGATGTTTTATAAATTTTGGGTAGCCTAGCTGGAGTAAAGTGCCACCTATACTGCATTTTAAGTATGTTTTCTTTGATGTCAGTACTCAGGGTATATTTACTTCTCTTGATCCACTTTTTCTCCCACTGTTCCAACAAAATACTTTGGCCTAGATCCTGTGCCCATTTGATCATACAATCCTTCACTGATTCCTGTTCCATTTCCCAATTTAGAAACAGATTATAAAATTTGGAGATTCTTTGAGATTTTTCTGACTGTAGAATAGTTTCAAATTCTAAATTCCCTTTCCCAATTCCTGGGTTCTTCATATCAGTATTATACCTACCCTGAAGTTGTCTATAAAAGAACCACATCTTGTAACCACCTTTATTTTCTAATTCTTGTTGGGTAACAAATCTAATATCAACAATATTTTCTTCTTTTATAGTCAAATCTTTATATAGTAACCAGCAACCACTGGGTAGCTTAATATTCCTAAACAAAGCTTCATTTGGGGAGGCCCAGAGGGGAATCTTTGGGCAGATGCGATTTTTGCATCGAAGCCATACTCTAAAGATTGAGCTTCTAATCTGGTGGTTGAAAAAAATCTTTGTTAATTTGATGTTTAGCATAAAAAAGGTAAGCATGCCATCCAAATCGAAGCCCATATCCTTCCATACTTAATACATCATAATCGTTTAGTCTAAACCAACTCCAAAGCCAGTCAAAGCAAGCTGCGTCATAATAGATCCTCAAATTTGGTAAACCCCAGCCACTTCTTGATTTTTTTATCATATAAATCCTTCATTTTTATCCTCAGTTTTCTTCCGTCCCACAGGAATCTTGAAAGGTCACAATGCCATGTTTTAAATACCTTAAGGTTTATCAAGATTGGGATATTTTGAAATAAATATATTAACTTAGGTAAGATGTTCATTTTTATAGCAGCTATTCTACCTGATAGAGATAAATTTAAATTGTTCCATCTCAATAAGTCTTTTTGAACCTCTATCCACACTTTCTCATAGTTCTTTTTATATAGTTCTAGTTTTTGTAGTCAGATTTATACCCAGGTATTTTACTTCTTTTTTAATCTTCATTTGAGTTAGGTCTTCTACTTTCCCTTTCTCTTCAGTCTGTAAGTTCATGGCTAATATGGCTGATTTATTTTTATTAACTTTAAGACCTGACATCTCCGCAAATTTTTCCAAAAGAGCAAATAGGGATGGAATACTATCTATCAGATTTGAGACTGTTAAAAGGACATCGTCAGCAAAGGCTCTAACTTTATGCTCATGTCCTTTAAGTTTAAGCTTTGAATCTGTTTATTTTGTCTCAAATTCATTCTTCCAAAACCATATTAAATAATAAAGGGGAGATAGGGCAACCTTGCCTTGTCCCCTTCTGAACTGAGATGGATTCTGTTAAGTCTTCATTAACCATGATTTTAGCTTTCTGATAACTATAAACAGCTTGAATCTATTTTTAAAAGTTCTCACCGACCTGTACTTTTCTCAATAGTTCAATCATAAAAGTCCAGCTTACACTATCGAAAGCCTTTTTGAAATCGATAAACATCATAATCAGTTTTTGTCGATGTTGCTGTTATGAATCTCAATGAGGTTTGGAAGGTGCCTGATATTGTCTTTAATGAATGTGTTTGGAAGAAATCCTCTTTGATCACTTCCTATCTGCTAAGATTGCTGTAAATAGTTTATAATCGTTATTGAGTAATGAGATGGGTCTAAAGTTATTCAAATCAGAATTATCCTTGCCTTCCTTAGGAATTAGCGTAATCTGGGCTTCCAACGAAGAGTCTGGAATCTCCCCTTCTAAGATATAGTTCGTGGTGTTACATAATGGAGATAATAGTTGGGGTTCAAAGGTCTTATAATACAGACTTGAAAAGCCGTCCAATCCTGGCATTTCCCCCCGTTTAGCCTTCTTTATAGCTTATTTAAGTTCTTGGATATCCAGCTTTGTTTTTTTTTTAAATTTGTCTCTTACATTGATTATCAGCAGCACTTTTTTTTAGTAGACTACTGTACAAGTAACTTTTAAGCAATCAATGACATTTTAAAAAACAAATCTGAAGTTTATTAAGTCAGGACTTTTCATTATAACAGTAACCCCTATGGAATGCTGAGACAAATTCAGGGTCAAGTTCCCAGATAGCCATGAATCTCAAAGGGGACCTTGCATCAATTACTCTTTGTCAGCCTAATCTACCTCACAGGATTGTTAAGAGGGCAATGTGAGGAGGAGAGCCATGTACTTCATCTTAAGATCATGGGAGGAAAGGCTGGATATAAATGTAACTACAGCTGGCCCTCCAAATTCCAAAAAGCTCGATTTCACCGTTTTATATAAATAGCACAATTTTATCATGCTACTGTATATAATGGGACTTGAGCATCTACGGATAGTATCTACCAGGGGTCCTGGAACCAAACTCCAGCAGATATTGAGGACCCACTGTAATACATTAAATTTTTCCTATAACAATTCCAGTTATTTCTCTTACACACACATACTCCTTCTGCAAAGTTAAAACATGTTTGCCATGCTACCATTAAAACTCACTGAAGGGGCAAATCTAGAAAATCAAGTGCATGGCTCAAGTAATAAGATACACACCTGAAATGTTGATCTTCTTCATTGTCACTCTGTAGGAGATCATCATTCAATTCTTCATCTGACATGTCTGATTGAGTCTAAAGTATTAAAAAATGGCCTTGAAGTAACCCAAAACATAATATTTAAAAGCATAGCAGCAAAATTTTAAAAGACGTGCATGAGCAAAATACTTTCATAATTTGGGAAATGCCCACCCAAATCCACTGCTTTGTTCTGAAGAGTCGATTAATTGGATTTTAACTGTTGGTTGTAAAAATAATGATAAAATATAAAAAACAATGAATCAAAATTTACCAGTCACAAGAACCACCTGGCTCATAATTTTCAGCAGTATGAATACACAATATAAAAGAAAAGAAGGCTGGAGCAGAAATGGGCACTGTCAGCAGGTGTGGGGGGCAAGATTCCCAAAGGTTGCATAGATTGCCAAAAGTAGCAAACAAACAAACAAACAAACAAATAAATATATCTCAAAACTTGAAGACGCTGGAAGTTCACTTCTGGTCTGGGAAATATATTTCTTTTGAGGACTTTAGACCATGCAAAGCAATCCTGAAGTCTGTTTAAAAGACGAATGGCCCATCTTGGAAGTCCCTCCCTGTTTGGGGGGAGGGATACATTTAAGCTAATTTGTAAGAAGGCTTCCAGGAGATGCAATTCATCCTTTTCATTGGAAAAAAGGGCTAGCCCAGGGCAACAAAAACAGTAGGTAAGGGAGGCAAAGTTTTCCTATCCCTAGGCTAGAATGCTAGAATAACAGGGAGAAACTCAGATTCTTATCTCTGCTCAGCTATATTACTCAAAAGGTAACTTTGGATCAATCACTATCTTCACCACAATCTTTTGATGTTCATTAATTTTTTAAAAAAAAACCTGAGGAAGGTTTTTTTTTTTTAAAAAAAGTCACATCAAACTTCTTGGAAAGAAAAATAAAATAAATAAGGTTGCTTGGGCACAAGGTTGCATCAGAACAACCAGAATTTATGTGAAAAATGCAGCACCCCTATAAAGAGGGGGGAACGAGCTTATAATTCTTTCTATTGCAAGCCTCTTAAGTAAGAAGCACTTAAAGAAAAGCAGGAAATATGCAACTCCCCACATACAGTGGGGCAAAAAAGTACAGTAGTCAGCCACCAACTGTGCAAGTTCTCCCACTTAAAAAGATGAGAGAGGCCTGTAATTGACATCATAGGCAGACCTCAATTATGAGAGACAAAACGAGAAAACAAATCCAGACAATCACATTGTCTGATTTGGAAAGAATTTATTTGCAAATTATGATGGAAAATAAGTATTTGGTCACCGACAAACAAGCAAGATTCCTGGCTCTCACAGACCTGTAACTTCTTCTTTAAGAGGCTCCTCTGTTCTCCACTCATTACGTGTATTAATGGCACCTGTTTGAACTCGTTATCAGTATAAAAGACACCTGTCCACAACCTCAATCAGTCACACTCCAAACTCCACTATGGTGAAGACCAAAGAACTGTCAAAGGACACCAGAAACAAAATTGTAGACCTGCACCAGGCTGGGAAGAATGAATCTGCAATAGGCGAGCAGCTTGGTGTGAAGAAATCAACTGTGGGAGCAATAATTAGAAAATGGAAGATATACAAGACCACTGATAATGCCCTCGATCTGGGGCTCCACGCAAGATCTCACCCCGTGGGGTCAAAATGACCACAAGAACGGTGAACAAAAATCCCAGAACCACACAGGGGGGATCTAGTGAATGGCCTGCGGAGAGCTGGGACCAATGTAACAAAGACTACCATCAGTAACACACTACGCCGCCAGGGACTCAGATCCTGCAGTGCCAGATGTGTCCACCTGCTTAAGCCAGTACATGTCCAGCCCCATCTGAAGTTTGCTACAGAGCATTTGGATGATCCAGAAGAGGATTGGGAGAATGTCATATGCTCAGATGAAACCAAAGTAGAACTGTTTGGTAGAAACACAACTCGTCGTGTTTGGAGGAAAGAGAATGCTGAGTTGCATCCAAAGAACACCATACCTACTGTGAAGCATGGGGGTAGCAACATCATGCTTTGGGGCTCTTTCTTTTCAAAGGGACCAGGACAACTGATCTGTGTACAGGAAAGAATGAATAGGGCCATGTATCATGAGATTTTGAGGGCAAACCTCCTTCCATCAGCAAGGGCATTGAAGATGAAACATGGCTGGGTCTTTCAGCATGACAATGATCCCAAACACACCGCCCGGGCAACGAAAGAGTGGCTTCATAAGAAGCATTTCAAGGTCCTGGAATGGCCTAGCCAGTCTCCAGATCTCAACCCCATAGAAAGCCTTTGGAGGGAGTTGAAAGTCCGTGTTGCCCAGTGACAGCCCCAAAACATCACTGCTCTAGAGGAGATCTGCATGGAGGAATGGGCCAACATACCAGCAACAGTGTGTACCAACCTTGTGAAGACTTACAGGAAACGTTTGACCTCTGTCATTGCCAACAAAGGATATATAACAAAGTATTGAGATGAACTTTTGATATTGACCAAATACTTATTTTCCACCATAATTTGCAAATAATTTCTTTCCAAATCAGACAAAGTGATTGTCTGGATTTGTTTTCTCATTTTGTCTCTCATAGTTGAGGTCTACCTATGATGTCAATTACAGGCCTCTCTCATCTTTTTAAGTGGGAGAACTTGCACAATTGGTGGCTGACTAAATACTTTTTTGCCCCACTGTATAAACCCTATTATTGATTCAGCAGTACCACAGTGGTAAAATCTGCTGGTAAGAACATTCAGCTGACAAGACAGACATTTTACACTGCATAACATGTCACAAATAATGTGCTGAATAAAATAGCAAGCACTATCTAAAAATAGGAACTTATTACTCAAGTCATAGGGGAAAAACTCCTTATGATAGCATACTACATGGTGGAACTTTTAAGCACATCTGTTTGGCAGAGTGAGTTTTGTTGCGCTGAAGGGTAAAGAAAACTTTGGTGTGTATTCTTATTTGACATTTAATTCTAAAGACTGCTAACAGGGAAAGCAAATGAAAAAGTTATAGGGAGACAGGAAGTGTGAGTAAATTGAAAGGCGTTCAGACAACAGAAAAGAAATGCTAAGGGCTGCATTTCTTGTGCTAATCTGAACGCCTTCCAAATTGTTAATTGTGATGTCAACATTTTTTTCAATCCAAAAAAAAGCCGGGTAAATCCACAAAAAAAAAAAAAAAAAAAAAAAAACACCCCAAATCCAGATTGGCATTATTTGTGTAAAGGACAACACATACGGTTTTATATTCAACCAAAGAGACAGTTTTTGAAGCAAAAGCTTTGAGAGAGGGAGTTAAAACAATAACTAGAATGTTAAATACAGGCTCATTAATTGGGGGGGGGGGGGGGATCAAAAACAAAAAAAAAGACAGGAAGATTACAACTTGTACTGTGATAAAAGGCCACCACCATAAAAGAAGGGTTTTGCAGAGTCTATGAGTTGTATTAAATATTTAATATTCTTTATGCCAAAAAAGATGCATAATTATTTGAAGCAGTCAGATTACAACAAAGCTACTGTATATACTTATGAACGTCAATAAATTTTAGTTAAAAAATCAACCCCCAAAAAACCTTAACTCTCATACATATACATACACACATATGGAACCATCCCCTCCTTTGAGTAACATAAGATGAGCGCATAGTCCATCCTTGGATAACCTAAAAGCACTGACCAGCTCTACTCTTTCCACTGCTGTGCCACTTCTGGCCTTTTTGAATGGCTAGGAAGGAAAATGGCAGTAATGACAGCTCTTTGGTGCATCATCTGAAAGGAGTAATGATAGAGAGCCTCAGAGTTTCTTTTAGGTTCTCACGTGATGGATTAAGCTCTCAGGCTTTTGCCACTCTACTCAGAAAAGGAGATGCTTCCTTTTTCATAAGAGTTAATACTGTACCTTAACTTTTGTCAAAAAAGGAATCATACCCATCTCTAAGTATAGTGGCAAAAGGCCTTTTTGAATGCTTTGGAAGGAAAATGGTGGTGTGAAAGTGGTGGCTGGGGTGGCTATCATGTTTGCTTCTCCGCAGAATGAATTTCTTTGTTTTGTCTTTTTAACATGTGTGCATTTTTGTAAAACCTGTCCACACTTGGTCCCACCATACATCATACAGCCATCATTTTACCATAGTTTGCTCCTCATTCATCCAACCTTTAGTATGAATACTGTTGAACCTGTAAGAATTTAATAAGCATCTGTGGCATCAGTTTCCTTTGTGTCATCCTTTACATCCCTTGTTGCATGTTTCTATGTTTTACTCCGAATTTATCCATGGGTCATATCAAAATTCATGATTTTAGCTCTAAAACCTGCCGTTGATAAGGATATACAGTAAATAGCTGGTCTTTTTTAAGAAATTGGGAGGGGGGAGGGAAAGGTTAATTCTCTTCTGCTTTTCTTTATTAAAGAAAATTCAAGTACCTGAAATATATTAACAAGAAAACTACTGGAATAGATGGTAAATAATAAAAAATAAATAATAACAGTAACTTTAAATGTCTCAGAAAACCAAGTTCTCAAAACAAGTTAAAATGCAATCAAATTCTTTTTAATCAAGGCTGGCAGCTACTGCAAACACAATTACTGATTTTGGACATAAATTCCTGGCATTGTAAGTCATGGAAAATTGGAAAATTGCAAATCGCAATATTGAGATTTGAATCCTCTAGCCCAGTATCAATTGTCCAAACTTGCCTGGCACATGCTAGTCACTTTATGTTTCAGTGTTGACAAAAGGGAACGACACAAGACTATTAAATCATGTGGCATACAGGCTCAAGCTCAATATTCACTCTGGTTAGAGTACATAAAAAACACCACATATTTCAGGATTTACATCAATGTAAGAGTCTTACATAAGCAACCTCTACACTTACTATAGCTCGGTTTTTAGTAGTTGCTATATACTTTTGCTTATAAATGAAAAAAGAATGCAAGTAAATGAATACATGAAAAAACAGTGCTGAATGGAAGACAAGTCGTGTGCTCCTTTCAAGTTGCTATGTTCAAGCAAATGCTCAAACGGGAAACACAAGAAGATAGATCTCAAACATTCCCTCAATGTGCTCAAGAGACAATCAAAACTAGTTCAATGCATCTTTTTTATTTTAAATAGGTTTCTTATTTACCTTTTTGCCAGTCAGCAAATCTTCTCCTAGCAAGTCATCATCTAATTCACTGGAAGAAAAAGATAAATACAATTCTAAGTTCTACAAAAGAGTGACTGAGCTCTTTATATCAGCTATTCCTCCTAGTTAACCTCAAAGAGTATTGAGGAATTCAGCAGCATTTGTAAGACAATAAGACAGTGACCTCATTTTCAAGATAAAACCTGAGATTATACTTTTATTCAAGAAAGCAAAAGGACAGAGAAAGAAGTGGAATTTAATTCCTTGTAGTTCTGAAATATGGCAAGTTAAACATAGCAATAGCATTTACATTTCTATACTGCTTCATAGTGAACTCAGCACTCTCTAAGAGGTTTACAATCTGTAAACCAATTTCCCCTAACAAGCTAAGTACTCATTTTACTGACCTATGAAAAGATGGAAGGCTGAGTCAACCTTGGAGCCCTAGGATTGAACTCACAAAATTGTGGCTGCAGTACTGGCATTTAACCACTGCGCCACCAGGGCTCCTAACGTAGAGATGTGAAGGACTTGTGGGACAGAAAACTGGGGAAGAAGTATACTGTTTTCACCATTTTCCCCAGAGCATATTTTCTCCCAGGTTGAGGATGAGTGAAGTGATTACGATAAGGCTTTATTCATTCCAATGCCAGGAACTGCATGGCTCTGTACACCCCTGGTAATAGTGGACAATTATGGCAACCCTATACAAAGAACAATTCAATGTCACAAGAGCAGTTTCTGCACACATGGGATGCTGACACCTTCATGAGAGGAGCGAGCAGGTTGGTACCAGATTTCTACTTCCATTAATCTAGTGGCTATTCTAGTTTCCATCCTGCATTCAATGTCCTTTAGGTCTGGTCCTTTTCACATGTCCTCACAAATGCCTGTGACACACACATATCTTACTACAAAGTGCGAAGCAAACAGCTTATTGCTCTGATTTCCAGGATAATAAATAGGTAAGCAAAAGTAACAACAGACTCAGAGAGAACCAATCTGAGTAAGAACTAACCAATACCCCTTAAAGGAAGTGAACTACTCCTCGTTCAACTAGCTAATAGTATGTGTTCACAATTCTACTTATACAAAACTAATGCTTTTTATATTTTTAAATTTCATAAATATGCCAAACATAAAAAATACACTAAGTTATGAAACATTTTACAGTGTGCCCTTTTTTTTATGAAGGGGATCCGTTCCAGACCCCTCCTCCACATAAAAAAACTGCATATGCTCGAGCCCTATTGAAAATAATGGGGCTCGTGCATGGTACAGCAGCGTGGGCCCCATTAGTCTTAATGGGACGTGCCACCCCTTGTGCCCTGCACGCTGCCGTGGGCTCCCTCACAGCTTTCAGCGTATGCTGAAAGCTGCGGATGGTGCGTCTGCGTATGATGCGGGCGCACTGTACTTTGTTAAAGCAATGTTCTACCAGTCACAGGCACATGTAGTGGGGATGTGCAAGAGGGCCTTGTAGGTGGTTACTCCCAGGCTGTGGAACTCTTCTCCACAGGCTCACTTTTTTCTCTCATTCTGGTAGCAAGGAAAATCCTTTTCATTTTGTCAGGTACTGTATTTGGTTATTACCTAGTTCAGTGATGATGAACCTTTTAGAGGCCGAGTGCCCAAACTGCTCCCCAAAACCCACTTATTTATTGCAAAGTGCCATGTCCCTCTGGCATTCTAGTAACAAACTCTAGCAAACTTTGTGCTGAGGCGACAGCACATGTGCCCACAGAGTGGGCTCTGAGTGCCACCTCTGGCACACATGCCATAGGTTTGCCATCACTGACCTAGTTGTTATGTTTTAAATTGGTATTGATTTTACTAGGATTGTTTATTTACTTGTTTCTTTTTATTATAATCATTTTTGGGCTGTACTTTGTTTTAATCTATGCTGTGAACTGCCTTGGGTCCTATGTTAAGAGAAAGACGGGATATAAAGAAATTACATAATAAATAAAATAAATTAAGTTTAATATTTTGATTATTTCCATTGTTACTTTAAAAAAGGTTAAAAATTTTCTGTGATTTCAAAGTTGCTGGAAACTTAAATACAGTTAAATATAACAAATCCAGAAAGCATCCTGATTATTACTTAAATCCCTCCCCCAAAAAAATAGAAATCTCAAGCCCCAACTTGCATGCAGCTGCTTTAACTCCTTACAAGATAAGCTACTGGTTGCACTATAAAAATTTTATTGCAAATGTAGAAAACGTGTTCAGTTACAAACATTTCAGGAATCAAAAGAAGGCTAATAATCTGCATATCAGATAACTTGCACTAAATATATACAAAAGCTAGGTATATAGTGACATTCTTCTGAAATAACACATTGGCTGTAAATTAGATGACACTACATTTCAAAGAAAGATAGGTCGGCAGGTTAGTTCGGCAAAATGCTCCATAAACGTCAAATACCTCTAAACCAGTTAAGATGATAAGGAATGAACTACAGAAAACCTGAATGGCTGAAAGTAATGGAACATTTCTAGATATTACTAAAGTAGGAACTGGATTTAGATGGTCCTCCAAATGTTGAGCTGCAAATCCCAAGAGCCGTAGGCAGCACAGCTAATGATAAGAAATTATGGGAATCGAAATACAGCAACATGTGGGAGAGCCAAATTCCTACCAAATTACATGCACAACAGCTTTGGAGATTGTTTTGCCAGGTATGCTCTCAGATGAGCCAGTCATTATTAAATCTTTAACATAAAACTTTATTTCACTGAAAAACTATGGCCTGAAACACACAGATCAAATATGGCAGCCTCTGGCCACTTTGGGTGTGTGTGTCATCTGAATGCTACGCCCTCAAAGTAGATGGATGCTGCCTTATTTGGCTTGTGTGTTTCAAGCTGTAGTCTTAGAAATGCCTCCTTTGCACATGTTGGGATAGACTTACCTCTTCACCACAAAGCTGGGTTCCAACATACCAATAGGAAGCAACTGTAAAATTCTACTTCACTGAATAATTATTGAGCAGCCTTCAATATTCAGTTTTTGAGCAAGGTACTAGACAGTGTGGGGACTTCTCAGGTAACTTTTGCATGCCAAAACACTCCAAGAACAGCCTGAAGTATTGTGACCCAAAAGTTCCCAATAATATGCACTCCGGTTACCTGAGGCACTCCAGAGCAAAGCCGAGCAGCTGTTCACACACGCATCATGCTATGCCACTGTTTGAGTGTATGCCTGGATTCAGCTCAGAGCCATAAATACTCAAATTTCAGTAGTGGCCAGGAGTGCATTTGCACAGTTAAATCAAATGTCTTAGCTGCATCCCACTTGGATTACTGAAAGATTACTGACGTTAAATAATGTTCAGAAACTTCAGCCAATCCAAGAGTGGCAGTTGTGCCAACTCTCTTGTTACAACAGTTCCACGGTCTACCACACATTTTCCACCACAATTCAAAGTGCGGGATCTGATCTATGAAGCAGGATATTGCTTGGGGCCAAGATGTTTGAAGACTGCATCTTCCCATATGAGTCTGTCCAAGGTCTGAGATTTTGGTAGACGCTCTTTACAGCCTGCTACCCTCACAGACTCATTCAGTGGAAGCATGGGACAGGGATTTTTGTAATGGTTCCACCAGGCTCTAGAATCCCCCAGACAGGCTCTTTCCTTGCTGGCCTTCCACTGGAAAGAGACATTTTTTCAAACAGGCATTTGGAAACTGGCTGCAAGGGTGTATTATTCTACCTTTTTTCATGGATATGTTTTTGTTTAATTACACCTTACACAGTATCTTTTTGCATACTTTTACCTGTATCCATTTTAATTTGTTAGCTGCCTTGAGTTTCAGTTATGAGAAAGAGGCAGAATAATAATAATAACACCACCTCATTGAAAATACACACACAAAAATTCTCAAAATACATGTATGGTTTAAAAACAACCACATGCATAACTGACACATACACAATCCATTATTTTATTTCTTTCAAGCAATTTAGTTGTTTTTAAAAGCTATACCTGGCAAAAGAAAATGCATGAACCGAGGTAAACAACAAAAACTATAATTTCATGTTAGCAAATATTCAGAATATGTTGAAGAACTGCAGTAAAACATGTAAGCTTTACATGTAATCACTCACAGATAAAGTTAGCATTAAAGGGGAAGGTATTAAAGCCTCCCCTGTATATAAAAGGCAAGATGGAAAGCAGTAAGAGCTAGCTCCACAGATTAAGAGTAAGAAGATCCTCAAGAAATTTCAATTTTATTCTAATTTTAGCTGGAAAGGAAGTTGATAATTTAAGTCTACACATAAAGCTGAAATGTTATGTTATGCTGAAATATATATATATATATATATATATATATATATATATATATGAGATTAATATGTATATTTAAAAAGAACAGTGAAAATTATTTATGCTGTATTTTTAAATAAAAATATATCAAAAGAAAGAAAGACCAGCGAAGCAAATCTTAAAGTTTTGACAGGTTTCTTTGGGTTCAAGTGAACGTGTTCTAAAGATTAGTGGAAGCCAGACTATGTTTGCAGCTTTCTTGGTCCTCACCAGCATCTCTGTAGCTGCATTCAGATTGCTTCTAAACCATCCTCAAAGGCAGCACCATATAAAGAGTGTTCCAAAAATCCCACTCAGAAGAAAGAAATTATTATTATTATTATTATTATGCTTTATTTATATAGCGCTGTAGATTTGCACAGCGCTTTACATACAAACAATACAGCACTGAAATGCACAATGGGAAAGAAGAGAGACAATAAATGTGTATAATTACAGCGCTATAGAAATAAAGTTTAATAATTAATAATAATAATAATAAATGTAAGTGTCATGTGATGGGGAGATGTATAAAGGGGTGTGGATGTGAAAGAGTGAGAATGAGATGTGGGGTAATCTGCACAGGCTGCACCCATCACTGGTATATGGTTCCCACCACCAGGAATTAAACCAAGGTGAAATGCAGCTTTCCATCTGAAGATGAATCTCTATTTCTCCTCTTTAGGGAGGTTATGCATCTCCCCACAACTGAGCACCTGACATGTACACTGCTGGCAAACAACTTCATTAGTGTTTGAATTTGCACTTTAAAAAAGCAAGGTACAAAACAGAAATTCAAGAAGGCAAAATGGAATTCCTTATAAAGCATGAACATGAAAAAAGAAACCTTTACCTGTCCCAGTCATCATCTCCAGTCCTCCTCCTCCAAGATCTCTCTGCACCAGGCTTATCAAACTGATCAAAGTCATCATCTGTTAACAAAAGACATTTAGTGATTTCTACAACATAAGAAAATGCATAGATTGTAAAACAGCAATGCGGATGCTTTCTCCCTAGGAATCCCTGTTTGCATCTTCCACATCTTTTATGGCAACAACTTGAAAACAGAATAATTAAATTTAAAATGGTTTAAGTAACCAAAGCTTCCATTAATTTTTCAATCTTGTTTGTTATTTTGTTTCTGGTGCTTTCAATTAGTTATTGTTTTGTTTTCTTCTTTGTTTGATCTCTTCACTCTTGTTATTTTGAAACGATTTTATCAATTTTTAAAACCCCTTTGGGGACTCCATTGAGAATTAATAAAGAATACTGCAATTCTAAATTCTTATAAATCAGCCTATTATCTCAATGGAATCCCCAACACATTGTATCAGAAATTTCCACAAATTAATATATACAACATAACAAATTACAGGCTGTTCCTCCTCAGTAGAGTCAGAGGTGGAGCAGCAAGGTTGCTATACCACCTCATCTGCAGTTGTACTGGCTCATTTTAGGGAGAGCAAATGAGAAGCAAGGGCTTTTCCCTTTGTTTTTCGCTCACAGACCAGGATTTTTAATGCCTTCCTCTCTCTCACACATAGACAAAATACACTGTACTACAGGAACTCTAGGTTCACAAGCTGCAGGAAAAGAGATTCCACCTCAACATTAGGAGGAATTTCCTGACAGTAAGGGCTGTTCGACAGTGGAACACACTTCCTCGGAGTGTAGTGGAGTCTCCCTCCTTGGAGGTCTTCAAACAGAGGCTGGATGGCCATCTGTCGGGGATGCTTTGATCTGGATTTCCTGCATGGCAGGGGGTTGGACTGGATGGCCCTTGCGGTCTCTTCCAACTCTATGATTCTATGATTCTAATTTAAAACAAGCTTTCCTACAAAGAATGGAGCAGCTTTGAACACAGATAATCTAAAGGGAGCTCCAACATACTGTATTTTCAAAGGTTCTCTTCAGAGTCTTCCATCATCTACCTTTGCTTTGTACACTGATATTTCCACAGGGACAGTGAAGGACCTTTCCACCACCTGTCAAGGCCCCTTCCACTGACAGAAGCCAAGAAAGGGCCACCTCCACTCCATTCTAATTCTCTACAGCTAGGATGCTCTCTTAAGCCAATTCATGAATAACAAGAGTAGAGAACATCTTGGAAAGTGTGTGACAGAAGTTATTTTCCACATTGTTTAAAAATCTGTACTGATCTGGAAGACGCATTTGCTGATTTTTGTATTTAAGAATCTTTGTGTAATCTGCCTTAGACAATAAACTAATGGAAAAAGGGGTTATACATTTTTAAAATAGAAAGATAAAATATCTACCATTGCAAAATACTAAACCCCTACCTATGAGTACTTCTATTTATCATTGGGCATGAGTCAATGACACATCGCTAGTGACAGAACTGGAGGCTCACATAGAATCAGAAGGGAGGGATTCCCACTACAGTCCTCCATATGATCCTCCAAAACCTGGGAAAGTCTCCAGAATCAGTTTCCAGGTGGCACAGAGAGCTGCAGCAGGTAGGGAAAGGCAGCTTTGTTGTGCTGAGAGTTGGCTATCTACATGATGCTCTATTTAGCCTTGAGTTTTTGTTTCAGTTCAAGAAACTGTTTACCACATACAAAATATTGATACATTTATTTGTGCAATCTGATTGGCAATGGGCTCTTTAAGACTCCAGGAGACACTGATTGCTGTAGGTCTCTCTGATCAATAAGAGGCAATATTTTAATTTATAGGTGAAATTATCACTAACTATTCAAGTAACACAAGCAAGCCTAAAAGACATAATTTAGGATTGCAAAATGTAATTTTCATGGAAGACAGTCTTGAAGCTAAGATTTCTTCATGACAAAGCAGCTATTATTGACACTTCCTACAAGAATTTGCAACTAAATAGAGATGGATACTGATTTAGTCATTGGCTCCACTGAAATCAACAGGAGCTTAAGCTAGCCATAAACTGAGAGTGAACATTCAATGATTTCAAACTGTCTACTCAAATTATGGCTATCAGTAAGTCTTGTGATAAACCAGTTTTTTGTCATTCTTATACCAAGGCCTTGAATATCTGTTGGCTCTATCCATGATGAAGGTGCACTCAGATGTCTATATTACAACGTCCAGCGTTGTAATAAGTGTCCATATTGGGAAGAGTTGGTCTGAGCTGAGGTCCAGCTGGAGGACACAAGGCTGACAAAAGACTGGTATACATTCTGTAAGTTTCTTTTTCACCCATATGAAGAGTGTCATTAATATATTCCCATATACAGTCCTACTTATATTAGAAATGATGATAGTTACTCACTAGTAGTCTATGTATATACTAATATATAAGCCTAGAAATTTTAGTCAAAAAACTGACCTCAAAAACCTGGGTTGACTTATCCATGGGTCAATGTAAGTACTGCAGCTTAACTGTTATCAAAACTAACTAAATAAATAAATAAATAAAATGGGGTGCTGGAAACAATGTGGGACATTAAAATAGTTTAAATTTGGTAGTCCTTTTCATTTAAGGGGGCATTTGGTTTTTAATATGTTGTGGCAGATAGAGCTTTTAATGGTCTTTTTAATGCTTTTTAAAACTTTTATATTTAAAAACTGAACTTCAGTTTAATTCTGTTTTAATGTTTGAACTAAGAGGTTTTAAAAAATTGTACTGTGTTTTTAAAATGTTATATGTCACCCTGAGTCTAGTGCTGGAAGAAAACTGGCTTATAAATTAAATAAAGCTATGAAAAACATAATCAGGATTTTTTTTAAAAAAAAATCGTCTTCCACCTCAATGTAATTTTTTTTTAAGTTAAGAAGAGACATGAGAGCAACCTTTCCCAACTTACAACTTCCATCAATGCTAGACTACATCGAGAGAGTGTGGAGATACGTTTTTCTCTGTCTCACATGGTACTAAAACCTGGGGTACGTCAATGAAACAGAACTTGGGAAACTCAGAAGAAATAAATACTTCTTCATATATTGTGTATGATGGCCACCAAAGAGTATGGTTTTTAAAGTCAGTGCAAATTAACTGAATTAATGCTTACTGCTCACAATAGCTAGGTTGAGTTTCTCTTAACTGGAATACTGAAATACTCCAAAATCTACTTTTTAATGGGTGCCTGAGACAGTGACATCTTTGCTTTCTATTGGTTCAATGTGCACAAGCTTTGTTTCATGTACAAAATTATTTAAAATGTTACATATAAAATTACCTTCAGGCTATGTGCATAAGATATACAGTGGGCCCTTATCCACTGGGGTTTGGTCCCAGAATAACAAAATCCGTGGATGCTCAAGTCCCATTCAATACAATGGGACAAAATGGTGTCCCTTATATAAAAATGGTGAAATCAAGGTTTGCTTTTTGGAAAGTATATATTTTTAAAATATCTGCAAGCCATGGATGCTTGAATCTGTGGATTAAAAAAATCTGTGGACATGGAGGGCTGACTATATACAAAACAAATGAATTTAATGTTTAGACTTGGGTCCCATCTCCAAGGTATCTC
>NC_056527.1:11709647-11713019 GCF_019175285.1 Sceloporus undulatus | reverse complement strand
TAGATAGATAGATAGATAGATAGATAGATAGATAGATAGATAGATAGATAGATGTAAATATTACAAAATCGAAAATCCAAAGCACTTCTGGTCCCACACATTTAACAGAATGGAGAGACAACCTGTACCTCCAGTAACAAAAATAGTACAGTGTGTTCTTTAATACTCACTACTAAGGAGCAAACAAAGAGAGCACTATTGTGTTCACGTCCTGCCTGTGGATGTCCCACAGTTTGTGGGAGGTCCACAGGCAGGGTGTGAACTTAATAGTGCTCTCTTTGTTGTGTTCCCTAGTAAGGAGTATTCAGGAGCATACTATTTTTGTTACTGGAGGTATAGGTTATCTCTCCCTTCTGTGTGTGTAGCTAGATGTTGTGAGGTAAAGGATGCCAGACTAGATAAGACTTTCAGTCTGATCCAGCTAGAGTCTAATATTCATATGTTGAAACATAAATAATTTGTGAACAACCCTGAACATGGATGTTTTCAAATTTGTTTATCAACACAAACAACTTCTGACCAGCAATTCCAATAGACTTTGTCCTGAAAGGACATCTACAGAAATAGCAAAATTAAGCAGCTGTTCCAACTTCCATAATCAAAGCTGAAAGAATGATGATGGTCATGCTCATGGTTAACTTTATGTATACCTCACCTTTTCCCAAAAAATAAGAGTCATGATGATCAGGAAGGAAACACAACTCAACTTTACAACTATATTGCTGAACTCTGGTTAAAACACTGAACTATGTTTAAAATCTCATACATATACTGTTACTGTTATTTCAGTTCCACAATGATGAGAGGAAATGCCAAAGAAAAACATTGCTATTTAGAATCATCAAGAAAATATAAGAGGCTATGAGGTGAAAGTGAGTAACTCAAAGGTTAGCATGGCTATGAGTGTCAAGAGTTCTCCAAGTTAGGAACTTCACATTAAATTCAGAAAGTTTTGGAATAAACAGAAATGATTCCACCAGGACCTTCATTCTGCTTCATTTGTTTTTGTTTTTTGCAGAAACATCTCACTTGCATCCTAATATGTAAAAAGTTGTGAAAAAGAAGCTACCCAATAAGAAAAAGAAAAATATCTAAATATTACTAAGCACATTCATTTATTAAATTCTATACAATCCAGACAAATGATATGTAAACTTTCCTATTTCCGGGAAGACAACAAATAGTAACACATCACTAATCAGATTACTAGTAATCTGTTGGGCTTTCCTGCTTCCAGAAAACTATTCAGCCTGTTTTCAAATTCTCAAAAATACTGCTCAGCGGAAACCTCTAGTGCCTCACTCTTTTCTGGCAGAAGTCACCCAATCCCCTGGACAGCTCCCATAACAAACAACCCTACTGCTTGCCTTTTTCTCTTTTATGTTTTCCCCACTTCCATCAGTGCACCATCACCACAAAATACTCTTCCTCCTTAAGCCTTCCTGCCCTCCTGAGGGCCAGCCATACATTCAGCTATCCCAACATGCCAAGCTCAGCAATGGGCTCTGTTCTACTTCTTGCCAGTGAGCAACTCACTGCCCCCCCCCACAACCTCATCCCTCAAAACACAAAGCTAAACTGTCTTTTTACCAATTTCTCCCTTTTTCCAATAACCATCAGCTTCCATCAATTACTCCAGGCATCACAAAGAGTATGTCTGACACTCTTTGCGACGCAGAAATAAAACAGTTTGACACCATTTTAACTGCCATTGCTCAATCCTACAGATTCCTGGGATTTGTAATCTTCTGAGGTACCAGCACTCTTTGGCAGAAATTCTTGTAAAACTACAAATCCCAGAGTTCCATAGGATGGAGCTACAGCACTCAAAAGTGGTGTCAAACTCTATTATTTCTACAATGTAGACACACCCTAAACCCCTCCCTTCAATGCCCAGCAAACACTCAAGAGACTACAACTAAGGGCAGGTTTACCCGAGGGTAAGCTCCAAGGACTGTAGATAGCCAAAACAACAAATAGGTTCTAAAAGAAATCAAATCTAAATATTCCCTGGAAACAAAGATGGTCAAACTGAGGCTGTCATACTTTGACCTCATCATGGAAAGGCACAACTCATTGGGCAGCAGAAAGAGAGGAAAACCACTCAGCAGATGGACAGACTCAGAGAAGTCACAGGCATGGATTTGCAGGATCTAAGCAGAGCAGTGGAAGATAGGGAGTCTTGGAGATGTCTCGTCCGCAGGATCACCACGAATCAAGATCAACTTGAAGGTGGTTAAAAACAACAACAAATGGCCCTTGAGGAGTGGGCTGGGGAGGGATGGTCCATGACTAGGTAACAATACTTTCAGCATGTGTAAGGAAGCCGTCTATGTTTAAAACTGTAAATTTTAAACTATGAACTTTAAATGCATACTGTTTTAATACTTACTATTTATGTTATTTATTATTTTATTTCAAGGATTTATATCCCACCTTTCTCCCACAATGGGATTCAAGGCAGGTTACAATAATTTAAAAAGACAAAGTTAAAAACCTATAAGTCTTGTTTTTTAAACTGATGTATGAATGTTTTAACTGGGAACCAGTGTTGTAGTGGTTTAAGTGTTGGACTCTGACTCTGGAGACCAGGGTTTGATTCCCGCTCAGCCATGAAACCCAATGGGTGACCCTTGGGCAAGTCACACTTTCTCAGGCTCCAGGGAAGGAAATGACAAACCTCCTCTGAACGAATCTTGCCAAGAAACCTCCATGATAGGTTCGCTTTAGGGCCACCATAAGTCAGAAATGACTTGAAGGCACACCACAACAGCAAGAAAATGTTGTGTTTTTAACCAACACATATTTGTTGTTGTTCCCTGCCTCAATCCATGGGGAGATGGGTAAGTAATAAATATTATTAGTATTATTAGTTTTACTACTACTATTACTACTACTGCAGTGAGCCCTCAGTATTCACTGGGGGTTGGTTCCAGGACTCCTGTAAAAAACGAAATCCGTGGATACTCAAGTCCCATTATACACAGTGGCATGGTAAAATGGTGTCCCTTAAAAAATGGAAAAATTAAAGTTTACTTTTTGAAATTTATATACGTTTGAAGTATTTTCAAGCCGTGGATGCTTGTATTCATGGACAAAAAAAATACATGGATATGGAGGGCTGACGACAGTAGCAGACAGTGTGTTAGGGCTACGGTGTGGCATCACCCAGTGTAGTAAGTCATGGTGTCATCCCTCCCATACCACACCATACAGAATCCTTACTAATGTTTTTTGTACTAATGTTATCCATGGATCATAATTCCTGTATATCCCTTAATGCAGGGGTAGGCAACCTGCGGCCCGGCAAGGCCTTGGGACCGGCCCCAGCCTGGACCTGCCGCCCATTGCCACTGGGGCCTTTGGGGGGCA
>NC_056527.1:11694786-11709637 GCF_019175285.1 Sceloporus undulatus | reverse complement strand
ATTGTCTATAGAAGCCTCAGAAACATGCATTTATATTAACATTTTTTTTAAAATCAGCAAATTTTTTTGCGTGTCCTCCATTTTTTTAAAAAAAGTGTCTTCCATTTGAAAATTTTGTCCTACGTTTGTCCTGGTTTATTTATTTAATTTTTTAAAAAAATTATTTAATTATTTATTTTTTGGCTTCGGCCCCCCAGTTGTCTGAGGGACAGCAACCCGGCCCCCAGCTCAAAAAGGTTGCCTACCCCTGCCTTAATGTAATGAAAACAGTTGAACTAGCAAAACTAAAGTTATACCTTTATATTACAATACCGTACGCACAACCTAAATGCATTTACATTTAGTTTCATGTGGTTGAAGTGAATTTGGTCTCAATGCCACAACTAATACCACAGTTATAATAAATGTACTTTTATTCATTTTACAATAGCCCCAGAAGAAGGCCAATTTCTGACAAGGCCAAAATGCATTGGGCTTCTTAAGATAATAAAGTTTGTGGACCATCAACAGCACATGGGACTTCGTTTCCATTATCCTTTCCACTGAAGTGAGCTTGGTAAAATGTGATGTTTTTAAAGAATTTTTTAAAAAGTTATTTTTTATATAAAAAAAGCTTTAAAATTCTTAAAAATCTAAAACCTGGGGCCTTTCCTTTCTCCTCCCACTAAGCCTCACCCCACTTACACCATCTCTTCAGGTTTTTAAAGGGACACAGGAGAATGCCACAGCCCGTTTCTACCCAAAGACAAATGTTTGAGAGACAGTGGTGTTATCCGAACTTAGGGTGCCACTTGATGCGGTCCACACACTCCTAATGATGCCACTAGTCTCCCCCAGTATCTGGTAGCTCAGCTAGCATGGTATGCACCATATAGGAATTTAAGATCGACAGGTCAAGGATTATTGTCTGCTCCACCAACACACACAGCTCTGTTCAGACCGCAAACTTTTCAAACTTTTCGGTGCATTTTGTTAGCCGCCCTGATCGTTTGGAAGGGCGGGGTACAAATAAAAATTTTTATTTATTTTTTATTTTAAGATCTGGCTCCACATCTGTGGCACAGTCTTCCTTTGGACCTCTGGCTGGAGGAGAATCTTACCCATTTTCATAAAGGTTGAAGACATTCCTCTTTGATTCACCAGATCAAGCTGCTGCTGCTGGGGTGGGTGATGGGATGTTGAAGGGTTTTTAAAATATAATATGCATAGTGCTATGTTTTTATTGTCTTTGACTGTATATGTTCGATGTTACACCGTTTAGGTAGAAAGGGCATAAACATCATCATCAATTTTGATGGACAGCATGTATGTTGAAACTAAGATATAAATGGACACAATTCATTTCCATTTCTTTTAGATCACTTTGATTAGGAATTACAGTGGTGCCTCGGGTTACGAAATTAATTCGTTCCGCGGCCGCTTTCGTAACCCGAAAGGCTTCGTAAGCCGAAAAACCCATAGGCGCTAATGGGGAAAAGCCGCGATTCCGTGTGAAATAGCGCCGAAAAGCACCAAAATTTTTTTCGTAACCCGAAAAAACATTCGTAACCCAGAACAATTATTTCCTATGGGATTTTTTCGTATCCCGGAAATTTCGTAACCTGGGTATTTCGTATCCCGAGGAACCACTGTACTTTGTAAAGCAATGAATCCATTTTTAAATCCATTTCAGTCAGCTTGTTATTATGGCAGCTGAAATATTATGGCAGCTGAAAGCAGATTCTTGCATGATACGTAGGGGGTAGTTGTTACCTGCATGTTTTTTGTTGGGGCATTTAAAAAAACATCTCGGGCAACAAAACATTGTAATGGATTCTGGTATTTAATTCTTGACATCACAGGCAGAGTACACTGATTAACACCACAGAGTAAGGAAAACCGATTACTGTTTCCAGGTGAAAAAACAAAATATGCTAGTACATATCATATGTTGTTTGATGTTTATCTATAGCATATTTCCAAAGTAGAATAATTATAACTATAAACTATTTGTCTGTAAAGTTGTGAATTGCATAGCATTCTATTTCTTTATTTCAGCATTTCTAAACCATTTTTCAGTTTGAAAAATGGGATACGAAAGCAGTTTATAATATGCTAAACTAAGGCCCAGGACAGGCGGCTGAGGAACGGTGGCCTGCCAGCGCCTGTTTTTTCTCCGCAGGGACAGCGCAGCCCCCAAACGGTGTGCCGTCATTGCAGAGCAAAAAGAACCCAGTATTTCCAGGTTCTTCCTATGGCGCCGCAGTGGCATTTGTAAGCGCTTATGTCACAATGGCGGCACCCATCTACACAGGGCGCCGCCATTGTAATGCTGCCACTACATGGCACGGTCCATAACCCTAGTACAGTGGTACCCCGGGATACGAATGCGCCGCCTTACGAAATTTCCGGGTTACGAAAAAAATCTATTTAAAAAAACTGTTCCGGGTTACGAATGTTTTTTTGGGTTACGAAAAAATTTTTGGTGCTTTTCGGCGCTATTTCGCACCAAATCGCGGCTTTTCCCCATTAGCGCCTATGGCTTTTTCGGCTTACGAAGCCTTTCGGGTTACGAAAGCGGCGGCGGAACGAATTATTTTCGTAACCCGGGGCACCACTGTATCGGCGCTGGTACGCTGCTTTATGGCGGTATGTACCGCACCTATAAAATCATTAAGCAATTGAGAACAATATATATGTTGCGAGTAAGAAACTGGAGCGTGCCCAGAACTGGATGTGATATCTGAGGTGAGGCCTGACAAAAACAGAATAAATTGTACTATTTATGCTATTACTACCCTTGATCTAGACAGTATACTTCTATTCATGCTGCCTAGAATCATATTGGCATTTTTAACTGCCACATCACACTGCTGACTTATGTTCAAGGAGCCCTGGTGATGCAGCGGTTAAATGCCAGTACTGTAGCCACAAAATTGTGAGTTCATTCCCAGGGACTCCAAAGTTGAATCAGCCTTCCATCCTTTCATAGGTCTGTAAAATGAGTAGCCAGCTTGTTGGGGGCAATTGGTTTACAGATTGTAAACCACTTAGAGAGTTCTAGGTTAACTGATAAGTGGTATAGAAAGGTACACGCTATTGCTATTGAACAGTAGTATAGTGGACCCTTGTTATACGCTGGGGTTTGGTTCCAAGATCCCCTGTGGATAACAAAATCTGTGTATGCTCAAGTCCCAGTAAATATAATGACATAGCAAAATGGTGTCCCTTATAAAAAATGGAAAAATCAAGGTTTGATATTTGAAATTTACTTTTTTTGAACATTTTCAAACCATGTATGCTTGAATCCGTGTGTAAAAAATCCGTGTATAAGAAGGGCTGAGTGTAGTATGGTGTCATCTTCATATCCAACATTATTGCTATTTCTTCCTTCTATCTTCACTCCTCCTTCTTCTTCTATGTCTAAACCTGCTCTTTCTATGATATTTTCTGCATACAAGTTGAACAGAGATTCTCTATGGTGTGGTAATGGGAGGAAGTCAATTGGCAGTGGATGGCACACTGAGTTACCGCACCAGGTGATGCAGCCACATCCTCAATGTGACACCCCTTTAAATACTTAAACAGGGTTACCATGGCTTGATACAGACAGGTCAAAATAAAGCTGCTTCGAGTCACTTTGGAAGTACAGTGGTACCCCGGGTTACGAAAATAATTCGTTCCGCCGCCGCGTTCGTAACCCGAAATCCTTCGTAAGCCGAAAAAGCCATAGGCGCTAATGGGGAAAAGCCGCGATTTCGTGCGAAATAGCGCCGAAAAGCACCAAAAATTTTTTCGTAACCCGAAAAAACCTTCGTAACCCGGAACAGTTTTTTCCTATTGATTTTTTTCGTATCCCGGGAATTTCGTAAGGCGGTGCTTTCGTATCCCGGGGTACCACTGTATGCCGTTTAAATGATGCATGCATCCTAAGAGTCCAGAAGCCCCACCAAAGCCACGCTCCAGTCCTAAGGACTGGAGTGCAGTTTTGGTGCAGCTTCCAGACTCTTAGGATGCATGCATCATTGAAACACCATACCTGCAAAGTGACCTGAAGCATCTTTATTTTGGCTTGTCTGTATAGGGCCCATGTCACCTTTTAAACTTCATATTAACCTTTTAACATATTCTGCTTCGAATACCTCTCACTGTCAGGAGGTTCTTCTAATGTTGGGGTGGAGTCTCTTTTCCTGTAGCTTGCATCCATTGCTCCATGTCCTATTCTCTGGAGCAGCAGAAAGCAAGCTTGCTCCATCCTCAATATGACACACTGAGGTCCTCTGGTAAAAACTTACTTCAGACAGCAAAAACTAGGCTGGCACAGGACCTTTCCTTCTGCCTGTCCTAAATTACGGAATAGCCTGCTGGAGGAGATCCAACATATTGTTAGTCTTGAATGCTTTAAAAAAGGCTGTCAAGGCGTTATCTCTTCCGGCAGGTTTTCCCAGACTAGCCTCTCAGTGGCCTCCCATCAATTGCCCCTCAATTGCTCCTGCTTAGTTTATAATTAAAATGTATTTTTGTTGTGGATGGGAGGGTTTATGGGTTACGATGTTTTACTGTACACTCACCCCTCCATATTTACGGCTTTGATTATTCAGAGATTTCAGTAATGCGTTCTCTCTAGGGATATCTAGGTCCTCCAGTACAACTCTATGGTCGACTTTAGCTAAAAGTTGTACTGAAAGACCTAGATCCCTAGAAAGGATGCTCCACTGGGCATTTGCCAATGCACTTCTATGGTCAGTCTCTGTCTGGCATTGACCAGAGTTCCAGTGGAGGACCTAGGATTCCTAGAGAGGTGTGTCCTCTTGGGAAAACACACAGTGCTTTTGTTATTTGCTGTTTTTCCAAATTCATGGAGGGTGGGGTCTTGTGCCCCTAACCCTGGTGAATATGGAGGGACAAGTGTGTCCACTTCCCAGAGGACCTTTAATCCAACTGCTCCAAAATTATGGAACGACTGCCGTATTACCGCCTTAGATGCTTTCAAGAAAGCTGTTAAGGCGGATCTCTTCCGGCGAGGCTTCCCACCTGACTCTGCCTACGTAGCCCTATCCGTCTCTGTACTCTACTCCAACCATTCTGACCATGTTGAGCTAAGGACTGTTAACTTTTAATCTTGCTTAATGTACCACCTACGAGGGTTAATTTTGCTAGGAGAGTTATTACTGTGGCCAATATCGCCTGGTCAATCGTAATCTCTCTCTACGGATCAAGGCGGGAAATACAAATTCATTAATATTATTATTATTATTATTATTATTATTTTAACGTTGTTTTGCTGCTATTAGCTGCTTCCATCTGCTTGGAGAGGAGGGATATAAATAAATGTTATTGTTGTTATTATTATGACACGCCTTCCAATATGAAACAGGGCTATCATCCTGCCACCCCTTAACCTTCTCTTCTCCAGCTCCAGAAGTCTCTCCTCACAGGGCTTCGTGGTTTCCATTTTGGTCGCCCTCCTCCGGAGACGTCCCACGCCAACCCTAGCGATGCCTCTGCATACATAGACATATAGACATACGCAGACCCCCAAAGAGCCATGGTTTACCCATCCAGCCGCGCCCCCTGAGCGCTTGGAGACCCCCTTTCCGTACCTGCTCCGCCTCCGCTGCCGCCTCCGCCTCCCCCCAAGGCGGCTGCCATGGCGAAGCCGAGCTCCGAGGCCCCCGCGACAGACCTTCCTCCTGGTTCTCGTCTGTATTGGAGCCTCCGCCTCTGCCTCCGCCGAGCACAAAACTAGCACAACATGGCGGCCGGCCTCTAGGAGAGGAAAGCAAAAAAAGGCAGACGAGACGAAAGGATGGAGAGGCCTAGAACCGCGTTGCAGCCTGGGATACTGGAGGACCGTCTTCCCTGTCCGATTTGGACTACTCCCCTGCTGCGCCTGCGCAGTTGTACTGTTGGAAAGCTGAGCGACGTTTGGGCGCATGCGCGGAGCCGAGGAAAGGGGGAAAACATAACGCTCTAGACCTCTCTAGCTCTATGGTTCTACCGACAGTGGGGGGGAAATATGGTGTGCGGAAAGGCGCATGCGCCGAAGCTGGGATGGAAAGGAAATTTTATCAGGGAGGGTTTTGGCGCATGCGCAAAGCGTATTTCTGGCCTGTGTTTTGTTTTGAACAATGCAAATTAATCTCTGTTGCTCTATAAACATTAATTCTCCTCATGCTGCCTCAGTGGGTGCATGGCCTTTTATTAAAAAATAATAATAATTGTTAAGAATCAAGCCCAAGGTGGCAATGGCAGAAACACATAATTCCCTGAGGTAATTTCAGTGGCTTCTTTTGAGAAGCTTTATTTCATTTCCTGGAATCCTATGTACTCCATCACTGAATATTGTTCCTATTTTGAGTGAGGCTGCATCCAGACTGGAGAAATAACCCAGTTTGGCACTGCTTTAACTCTTTGTCTGGTTCTTTGCTATGGGATTCTGGGAATTGTAGTTTGTCGTGGCACCACAGCTCTCTGACAGAGAAGGCTAAAATGTCTCACAACACTACAGTTCCCAGATTTCAGTAGCCTTGAGCCATGGCGGTTAAAGTGGTGTTAAAGTGGATTATTTCTGCGGTGCGGATGCAGCCACAGTAACTGTTCCAAAACTGTCCTTCCCAATTTCTTGATTCAGAATTAAAATTTGCACGCTCAAAACTCTGGAGTCAAAGGGCAAAAAGCCACAATACTACAGTAAACCATCCCACACAGTAATATGAGGAGCCATTTCACAGGTTGCATCTACGCTGCAGAGTTAACACAGTTTGATACAGCTTTTACTACCATGCCTCAGTGCTATGGAATTTGGGGAATTGTAGTTTTGTGAGACATTTAGCCTTATCTGTCAGAGAGCTCTGGTGCCACAACAAACTACAAATCTCAGGATTCCACAGGACAGAGTCATGGCAGTCAAAGTGGTGTCAAACTGTATTAATTTTGCAGTGTGGCTGCAGCCTCAGAAGGTTTATTCTGCAGTATTTCATTCAACATTTCGTTCACTTGTGGACTGAAGGGTGGAAATGAAGATAACTAGATCAATGCTTGAGGATATTTATAGAAACATTTCCTTGTACAGTATCTATTTTCTAAATCTTGCGAACTTAACAGAAGTAATGTTTCAACAGTGACAGATAATTTTTTGAACTACGAAGCTTTCTGTCCAGCTTGAAGCAAAGACTTGTAGAATAAAAAGAGTGTTTATGTAGTGAAACCTATGTTTGATCTTCCTCGCTTATTGTATCAAGATCTACAAATCCCAAAAGGGTAAATCCAATCACCAGTCCCAGTTAGACTCAGTTTGTTGATTTAATGGGACTCACATAAGAACTGACCTAGCAGTCAGCAATTGGTGCAATGAGTCTACTTTGGTTGGACCATCAATTGGGTTTAGGGCAGAATTCCTTGCACTTAGGAAAGAGAAGAGACATATGGTAGGAAAAGCAAAGTACAGGATTTCAGTTGGCCCTCCACGTTTGTGGCTTTGACTTTTGCAGATTTGATTATTTGCGGTTTTGATGAATATGTTCTCTCTAGGAATCTCCAGGTCCTCCAGGGCAATTCTGCCAGAAGCTGGCTATAGAGTTGTGTTGGGGAACTCAAATGTTTCTAAAGAAAACACTTCTCTAGCCATTTGTAGGTCCTCCAGCATGATTCTGTGATCAACATCTGGCAGATTTTGACCACAGAGTTGCACTGGAAGACCTGGAGATTCCTAGAGAGGTGTCTTCTTAGGTAAAGAGAATAATGGGTGTTTTTTCCACAGGAGTCCTTCACCCCAAACCTCAATGGATGTGGAGGGACCACTGTATAAGAGGATGGGAGCAACTGCTGGTGATGGTAGGATTTGCAGACGTCTAAGTGCCTCATTCACTCACCGTCACACTTTCAATGCACCTTTGGAAATGTGCACAGATTAAAAGCAATCTGTCACATTTGTTTTACTTCCCATTAATTCCTAAAATATGACTCTAGACTCCAAGAAACTGAAAGAAGCTAAATATCTACTCACTCACAAGTACAGTATCCCAAATATTTTTTCTGATTTTTTTCTTTGCAGAGCAAAGTTGTGAGAACAATCTTCAGATCTACCTTTAGAAAATATATGAACATCTCCACTTATATTACTAAATGGGATTTAGTACAGAAAAAGAACCCAACCTGCGCCTAATTTTTAATTTTTAAATTGCTATGCTTGTTGGAGTGATGCAGTCCCATGTTAACTTTTCTAAGCTTTGCCTTCACACAAAGCATTTGCTCCAGCACTGTGTTAAAGAAGCACTAGAGATTGCTAATAGAGGTCACTGTTCATCATGCCCCAAAGAGCTCAGATTCTGGAAATGCAGTGGGCCCTTGGTATCTGCCAGGGTATGGTACCAGGATGCCACGTGGATAACAAAATCCATGGATGCTCAAGTCCCATTATGTATATGCAATGGTACTGTAAAATGATGTCCCTTATCTAAAAAGACAAAATCAAGATTTGCTTTTTGGATTTTTAAAAAGTATTTTCAAGTTGTAGATGTTTGACTCTGTGGATATAGAGGTCCAACTGTACAGGTAGTACAAATAATGCACACAGTTTGTCACAGGGGATGAAATGGATGTGCTGTACATAAATTGTTCTCGATATTTTATGGTCACTTTGTATGGCTTCTGCTTGATAGGTGCCATTACTTTCAAATAATTTCAGGTGGAGATGGTTTCTGCTGAACTCTATACATGTACAACTGCTGACTCTGTTATGGTAGCAGAAACAGGAGGGACCTGAACTTATTGGGCTTGAGGTAGACTCAAGACAGCTTTCTCCTGGGTTCCTGTGATTATCTTGTCAAACCATCAGATACATATCAGCTATTCTCTATGTTAATCTTGTTTTTCATTATTTTCTTCCTTTCCACAAACAAGGAGGCTAACCCATACCCCACACTTCAATACAGGAGAGCCAGAAGAATTGCCTCACCCAATATAAGACATTTTTTTTGAGGAGCTCTCCTGAATAACCAGTTATTGACTCCATTGTACATTGTACTAGGATTTAATTAAGCGATAAGGACCATCATCGTGGGATCCTTTATCTTTCAGATAAAGATTTGTCAGGCTTACCCCACGAGGTCTTTATCTGAAAGATAAGGAAAAGGTACATAGGTGCCTCCTTCTTAGTTTAAATCCTTTAATTAAAAAGACCTTTTTAAAAAGTTATTGGTTATTATTGTCTTTGCCTTCATGGCTGAGGGATGCAAAATAAGTAAGAGGATACCAGTGGCTGGGCCAATATCTGCTGGGGAAAATGAATACAGGGTTCTGTGTAACTCACAGCTTTATTCAAATAGGTCGTATCATTGCTTTACCAATTACCTGTCTCAAGTGTGGGGTTCACCTGCTTGTTATCCATGGAATGGTTTAACATTGAAGATTTTATATTTCTTACATGTTTTTAACATAAAATACAAAATACAAAAAAACCCTCCAAGTATACAGTCAAACTGATTAAAATTATTATTCATACCTATACATAAAAAGAAAAGATATATTCTTATACATATCTTATACAAAAGTTCTTGTAGAAGTCTATTATGTCTAATTCTAACTTCTATATTTAATATCATTGATAAGTGCATACTTTTCTAGAAGATTTTCAGTTATATTTGAATAACCTTCATTGGACAATGGACAATAAAGGAGCTGTGGTTTGTCCAGTTTGATAAGAATTATATTTTACCTTAGCCCTGCCGTCCTTAGGATTGCATCTGCACTGCAGAAATAATCCAGTTTGACTCCATTTTAATTGTCATGGCTCACTGGTATGGGATTCTGGGAACTGTGGTTTTGTGAGCCATGTAGCCTTCTCTGTCACAGAGCTCTGGTGCCACAACAAACTACAACTCTCAGAATTCCAAAGCATTAAGCCATAACAGTTAAAGTGGTGTCAAACTGGATTATTTCTGCAATGAGAATGCAGCCTAAGTCCCTTCCTAAATTGGAATTTGGCACCTGGCCAGTAAAGGATTCCCCCTTCTCTGTCCTTCCTAGACTACATTGTTATTTCAAACGTGCCTTACGTAGAAAGCCAGTGACTCTAAAGGCCAGCCTCTGCAGTTTAGATTGAATAAAATTCAGCAATTCCTCCCAAAGCAGAACTGGGTAGCATATTTGACTTCATCTCCAGAACCACAAGTTTTGCATTTCTGTTGCTATTCTCACACACAACCTGCTTATATAGGCATGTCCCTGTACCAACCACATCCTGCATCTGAAGAAGAAGACTCAAGTCTATCAGCTTGTTTATTTCAGTTAGTCTCAAAGGTTCTGCAAGATTCCTTTTCCATTAGGTATTAGTTATCCCAGCTAGCTGGGACATTGGAAAGAACTATTGCAATTTTTTAGTCCTGTGCTGCCAAAATGCAGCTCCTGGAACTGCATCCTGCAGAAATAATCCAGTTTGACACCACTTTAACTGCCATGGCTCAGTGCTGTTGAATTCTGGGATTTGATGTTTCTGAAAGAGAAGGCTAAATATCTCACAAAACTACAAATTCCAAGATTCCATAAAATGCAGCTATGATAATTAAAGTGGTGTCAAATTGTGTAGTGTGGCAGCAGCCTAAGAAAGGTTGCAGGGCAGGCTTTGTAGCAAAGAATTAGGTAGGCAGCTGCTACTCAAAGCATCTGCCTCACACTGTCTAATAGTAGGGCTGGTCTTCCTACTTTCCTAGTAACATACAGTATATGTATGTTTCCTGATGGAACTGTCCTTGTGAGATGAATATTTTAAACCAGTTTTGTAGTCTGTGATTTACATGTTCCTTTGAAGCTCTCTCTGATAAGGAATGCAATCGTTATCTGGCATCAGTTTATTGATTTAGATAGACAAAAAGAACAAAGCACAGAAGCAGAATTTACCCAGATGAATCTGTACTTTACAACCTCAAAACAGTCAAACATCTTGCAATTCCTACTAGAATCGCTTTGAGACAGCTAATGCATCCGCTGATAAAATGGTGCTGTTTGATTGTTACCCGTGGGAGTAAACATGAGCATTTGTTTGTATCTGTTAGGTTAGAAAAGATGAATTTATTATGCAGTTAATCTCCTATAGAGCATCAGATGTTTCTGTCTGGAAATTAGTTCGGTCAGAAAATAAAGAGAAAGATGAAATAGATACAGTAGAATTAGGGTACTGCTAGAATATGGATATGATCTACTTGGAAACCATGCCAATCCCATTGAAATGAATGGAAGTTCCACAGATAGGCTTCTGCCCAGTAGCCATTCATATCAAGAAGTCTTATGTAATATCCTTCCCCAAAATTACCTTGTAACTGATGCTGCCTTTAGCTTTAGGCACTATGCACTCTTATGAAGAAGTATAGGGTATGAGACAATGACAACAGCAACAGTACAGCATTCATGGCAGAAATTTAACTAAAAGGATTGCATATTGTCAAATTATTTTTAAAAGTGCGCTAATGATTATAGAGTTCTACTACCTCAGTATCATTCCCAGTAATTTTATATCTTTGCTTTTTGACCTGTTCACACTGAGCACAGTTCAGAACTCAGAAGTCATTAGTAATAACAAGTTACTTGCAATTAATTCCCTTTCCCTGATCATGAAGGTATGAATATGTTATATATCCATGCTAACTTACCAAGAGATAATGTTACTCCCTTCACAACTCATTAAAAACAATATGTTGCTTGTAATTAATTCTTTTTTCCAAATCATGAATGTGTGAATATGCTATATTTCCATTCTAACTTGTAATTAATTTCCTTTCCCTAATAATGAAGGCATGACTATATTACATTTCCATTCTAACATAACAACAGATAACTTCACTCTTTTCTATCTAGGCTTCTGACACACTGGAGAATTAATCCAGTCTGACACTAACTGGCATGGCTCCATCCTATTGAATCCTGGGACTTGTAGTTTATTGTGGCCCCAGAGCTTTGACAGAGAAGGTTAAATATCTCACAAAACTTCAAATCCCAGAATTCCATAGAACTGGGCAATCGCAGTTAAAGCAATGTCAACCTGCATGAATTCTGCAGTATAGATGCAGCCAAAATCTTGGGGAGGCCTGGAATTACAACCAGTTCCAGATCAGAAAGGCAGGAACATTTTTGGGCCATATACAAATTACTTTTGGTATTCAGATTTTTAAAAAGTTACTAAAAGTAATTGTTTTAGTTATTTTTGAGAAATGAAATAGTAAATGTTAATTTTTTAAAAAATCTATCTATTGCCACTAAACTGCTTTGGGAGACACTAGAATTATAATTAACTAATCGCTCTTTAAAAGCTAACTTTCCAAGCTCTGGCACAGTTGTTCTTTCTTCTTTGTGATTAAAATTACACCATGCATTAAAACAACCATGAAATGAACAGTGTCACCACATGTCTTTCTCCTTTCTCTTCCTTTCTCTATACATCACCCAGTTAGGGCTTCCCCTCCATTCATTCATACTGTTACATTTTCTGACAAATTTTATATGGCCCTAAAGAAGAGGTAAAAGACCTGAAATAAAGAGCAGTGGAGATACTTCAAGAAACAATATCTATAAACACGGAGACAGGCTTGTTAAAAGACCATGGAGAAGAGCAGTATATATACCTAATATGATAATTGCCATCTTTCTCCTAACAATACATGATGATGACACAGCAGCAAACATGAAACATCTGAGCCACAGCAAGGGAATTGCCTACAACAGATGTGCATGACTGGGGTGTGGTTCTAAACAAGTCCAGTGTATTGCAGAGAATTGCTATCAAGCCCATGTGGCTTACAAAGAATGTGAGCGCAGGTGCGGATGACCAGATGTCCTCCTTTTCCAGGACATGTCCTACACATCAGCCTTCTGTCCAGGAAGAATTCCAAAATGTCTTTCATTTTGAGCATGACTAAGAAGCATGAATTTATATTTATATGTGTGTTTTTAGCTTTTGTTTGGTGATGTCCTACATTTTTATTGGATGTCATGAACTCTGCGGTGCCTTGTCATCCTTTGTTGTTAGGATATCTATTTGAGGGGGAGTGGGAGGCTGGACCAGTATAGTGAGTGATAAGAATGGAGGACTGCTGTCACACGACAGAATTAATGCAGTTTGATAGTGTTGTAACAGCCATGGCTTAATGCTATGGAATCCTGAGATTTGTTGTTTGTTGTGGCACTAGAGCCCTCTGACAGAGAAGACTAAGATGGGTTATAGACCGTCCATTTGGGGCGGGCTGCACCCACCCCTTTGCCTGGTATATCGGGGCCTCAGCTGCCAGAATGGCAGCCGCTGAGGCCCTGATCCGCCGCTTTTCAGGCTGCGGGGAAGCAGCAAAACGCCGCTTCCCCACAGCCTGAAAAGGGGTGTCCCTGGGGCTTCAAGCCCCAAAGACACCCCGCAGCGGCGGGGAGAAGGAGAAAGGGGCCGCTTGGCCCCTTTCTCCATTGCTTCGCTGGGCGCAGCTGTCTGAAGGCTGCGCCCAGGGAAGCAAAGCGCCGCCGCAAACCAAGAAGGAGCTCCAAAACAGAGCTCCTTCCTGGTCCGCGGAAAGTGCGCCCTAGGTGCCCTGCCGCGGAGTCAGGACGTCACGTCCGCGCCGCCCCATGTAGAGGCGGTGCGGCCGTGACGTCCTCATGACGGCGGCCGTCTGGAACGGCCGCCGTCATTTTTTATGCGCAGAGCGCGTATTAGGGTTAGGGAGGTGTGGAAGCACCGCACCTCCCTAACCCTAGTACGCGCTCCGCGCATACTATAATGGTGGTTTGTAACCCGCCTAAGTATTTCACAAAACTACAAATCCCAGAATTCTATAGCATTGAGCCATGGCAATTAAAACAGTGTCAAACTGCATTAATTCTGCAACAGGGTAGATGCATATTGAGATTTGGAGGATTTGAGTGAAATGCATTGGGTGGCTTTGGGTGCATCATTCTCTCTCAGCTTGAACTACTTTATAGGCAAGGGTAAAGTGGGATGAAGGAAAGCTATGCTTGCTGCCTTGAGCTCCTTGGAGGAAAAGACAGAATATGAATGTCAGTAATAACAAGAGCCATGACCACAATCACAGACTTCTATTTGAGACGAGACCAAATCTCCCTCCCTAGAGAGGCCTGGATGGTCACAACTCTGGTCTCCTTTTGGCAGGAGATAAAAACATTCTTGTTCCATCAGGCTTTTTCAAACTGACAAGGGCTGGGCTTTAAATGCACTGAAATTCAGATTCTAAGCTTGTTTAGAGTTTTTAAAATATTTAAAAATTTAATGCCTAATTATTCTAACTTTTAAAATTGTTTAATTGTTTTTTAAATGTTATATTTATAAATTTCATTGCTCTTGTATTGTTTTAAATTGCATTAGTTTTAAATTTGCTGTGCACCCCCTTGACTCCCTATATTGGGAGAAAGGTGGGAATTAAGTAAATGAAATAATAAATAATAATGAGCCACACAAGTCTATTGGGCACCAGGACCTTTCCCAGGCCCATTGCACATATATCTTCCAAGTGACAGCATACCTTCCTGCTGTCCTGATATGGCAGGAACAATCTGGGTTAAGCCTCTGCCATCTCACTTTCTCAGCTGCTTTGAAATGTCCCAGTTTTTCTCTCAACTTCTCCCTTTGACTCATGCCAGCAATGACAGTGCCAGGCACACAGCATGATACATGTGTAGACAGCCACCCGGTGTCTATATTGCAGAGAAAACAGGAGACTGGGCATGAATTCGGGGCAGCTTTGGGGCCAGAATACTCCAGGGCCAGCCTGAAGTATTCTAGTCAGTATAGACCTGCCCCAGGAGTGTTTCCATCAAGCACTAAGAGAGAGACTTTCTATACATCTGAGATCAGTGGCAACTGAAGCTGTCATTTCAG